>NW_026099575.1:4612860-4636241 GCF_025091365.1 Daktulosphaira vitifoliae
TTTTTTTTTTTTTTTTTTTTTTTGTAATAATAAAGTATAAATAATAATTATAACTATTTTTGTTTGATTGTCAAGATTCTTATGGAATTTGGCAAAATATTTCCAGATATAGCCGAAGAGAATCATTGGGATTGTAAAATCCCTAATAAAACCATTAAGTTTTTTGAAAAATTGCCTTTATTTATGTGTACGCTTTCCTGGGTGTTTATCCACATCTGTATCACATTTTTTTACAATCTAGTATTCTTCACAAATTGCTAAATAAAATTGTATATTTCAAGTATTTCTAAAAAAAATTTCTCCTCTATATACAGAGTATTTCTTTTATCATAAAGCACTTAACTAATAAAAAACAAATATAATATTCATGATTTATTTTTTGTTTCCTTTGTTGCATAATTTTTCAGTTTATCAATCATTATTTTATATTCATCCCATATGTCTTATAAGGGTGTGAACTTTATTTTTTTAATTGGTACATATACAGATGTCTCAGATCTAACTGACAACTCGAAATTATTTGAACTTAAAAATCCAAGTATGCACAAAAAAATGTATACTTCATAGTAATTTTACCAAATGCGATTTCTCATAATATAAGAAATATTGTATATGTATTATATCGTGCACAACCCAAATAAAGTGATAAGACTATTTGGGTGATATGTTATGTAGTAATTATTGTACTAATTTATCAAATGGGAGGACACGATTGCAGGCTTATCAATTTTCTTGAAACATACCATTACTCTTAAATAAATTATTTAGATATTGGTCTAAGGAATTGAATGAGCTTTGAATTTTAATATAATATATCAACAGTAAATATTTTAATATTATATTAATTATGGCTGTACGTATTGCTAATAAAATTTTACAACAATCTAAGTATCTCGGGTTCACTAAAGGTAAGAAGTGAAATTTGATACCAAATTATAGTTCGATTAATTATCATAATTTTGCACAAAATGATGTTCATTTAATCCAAGTATACAATTTTTGATATTAAAAATTTCAATAAAATTTTAGTTGCAACACAATCACTTGGTATACCTAAATACATTATTGGAAAAGTACGGTTTCAAAGCACAGAAGTTCCAGTGGAAGCAAAATGTGAGATTATTTATACTTAAATTTACATTTAATAAATATTTCTGCTTTGTAATAGCACATTTTGAAAATCATATAATAGAACAATATTATTACTTTTTTTTTTTTTAATAACCTCGTAAATCATAATGTAACAAACAATTACAATGGAGCATAGGGGTTATAAAAATTTATATTAATTATAACTTTGACGATTTTTAAGCATTATTTTGTATCAATACTTTCTACTAATATATGAAAATTTGTCAATAATTTAATAAAAAATGTTGATAATTGTGAAAAATCCCTGAATAAAATCAGAAGAGGTTAAACTCTTCTAGACCCCCTTAAAAATTTAAACAAATCAAAATTAGCCCACCGAAAAATTCTTAACTAACTTCATTTATTTATATGTTGTAAATTTAATTAGTAATTTGTGTGTTCGATTGTTCTTATAGTGACTGTTAGACAAGTGAATGAAGTAGTGAAACAAAATTTAGTTGATTTTGGAAAATATATTGCCGAGTGCTTACCAAAATATGTTCAAAAAGTTCAAATAGCAACAGGAGATGAATTAGAAGTGCTTATTGCACCAGAAGGTGTTGTACCTGTTTTGCAATTTTTAAAGGATCATCATAATTGTCAATTCGCTAACTTGTCAGATATCTGTGCTGTTGATATTCCACAGCGACAAAATAGATTTGAGGTAAAAAGTAATAGTAATAATTTTAATTATCTTATTAATATATAAAATTTTATAAATGTATTATGAATATTATTTATAATCATATTGAAACAGGTGCTTAGTACCCCTAGAGTTCTAACAACTTCAGTTTTTTTGCGGTAACAAGCTAAACAAAAAATTTTAATCATTTTTAATGGACTGTAAAATAATTTTAGCACCTCCAAGATTTTTATTGGATGTGTATATTTGCTTATAATAATTGTGTAGATTAAGTCTATTCTTTTATTTTAATTGTAGTTTTAGTAATTACTTAAGAATAGCATAAATTTACGTCAATTAATCTTTAACATATAGGACTGCTTTTTTCATTTTCTATTTTTTACTTATAGATAGTATATAACTTACTTTCTGTTCGCTACAATGCAAGAATACGAGTAAAAACATACACTGATGAATTAACTCCTGTAGATTCTGCTACAGCTATTTATGAAGGAGCCAACTGGTACGAAAGAGAAATATGGGATATGTATGGTGTATTTTTCAGCAACCACCCAGATTTAAGAAGAATTTTAACAGATTATGGTTTTGAAGGTCATCCATTCCGTAAAGATTTCCCATTGTCTGGTTATGTTGAAGTATGTGATAGTAAAATGACATACATATTAAAGATTTTATATTAATTATTATAATTGCCTTAATTACATTCAAGTTAGTTAAAATTAATTAAATTTCCATTGAATATATAGGTAAGGTATGACGATGAAAAACAAAGAGTTGTTGTAGAACCATTAGAAATGACACAAGAATTTAGACGTTTCGAATTATCCACGCCATGGGAACAATTTCCAAACTTTAGAAATGCTCCTCCTCCAGTTGAAGAAGTTCCATTGGAAAAAGGGCAAAAATAGTTACAATTTACAGCCAAAAAGTAATTACAATTTTTAAAATAATAACTTTATTTTCTAAAATATAATTACATCATATTTACTTAATACATAAACTATAAAAAATATTACAACATTGTATTAGTATACATAAAGGAACAAAGTGATAATAATTAAAAACTTAAAGGGTCAGTTTTCAGTTTAGAAACTTTTTTAATAGATAAATTAATGGAATCTTACTCAAAGATTTCTTCAATATTAATATTTCTCCAAAATTAAAATTAATTATCATATTTATGATCAATAAGTGTACATATTTAGTGAAAAAGAAATTAATTTTATATAATACTTATTAAAAAACATTGTTAGAGTGATTTTGTATTATATAATTACTCATTTATGTGTACATTAATTAGATAAAATTCTAAGTGTCATACATATTAATGCTACTAAAATAATTTTGGTTTAGTAGGATAAACCTAGCATATTTTTATCAAGTAGTTTTTGCTGAGTAAAATATTAAACAGTAATTTAATAACTATTCAAAATAAATTAAGCTTATGGCATATGTTACCAATTTGAACAATGATTTATTAATGTTGTTATATAGTTTAATACTGACTTGGGCTAGATAGTTTTCTAACCAAGTATTTTATAAGCTTCTTATGTGCTTAGTGCGTCTTACTAATAGACAACATGAATTTAAATTTACTGCTTCACATTTTAAAAGCTCAGATATATCCACTGATTGCAGAGAAAAATCAGAAATTTTTTCAGCTAGAACCTAAAAATAATAAACTATAGAGAGATTTTATTTTTTTTTTAAAAAATAATTCATTACACTGAAAGATTGTGGTATTTCTTTAGCAGATCGATGAAGTAGTGTACCATTTATATACAGGACATTAGCTGCTTCATCTTCTGGCAATGTTATAATTTGATAGCTATATGTAGCTTCACGTTCTAATCGCTATACATTAGAACATAATAAGTTAATTTATTATAAAAAATAAAAATTAACTACATATAATTACTTTAAGAACATCTTTTGTTGCACTGCTTGATCCTACACACATTAGATCTGGTCCTGCCATTGAAACAATTGTTTTCAAGTGTTTATTTTCCATGATCTAAAATATAATTATATTTTTAACGTTTTATAATTTATAAAAAGTATAAAATTAAGCATTTAAATTTGTTCAAATTTAAAATTACTTTAATTGGAGCACAGGGATATTCAGGAAATGCAGATGCTACTGCACATGCTCCTGATTCATTTGTCCATTTTGTTATTCCAATGAAAAATTCTCTACCTAAAAGATGTATATTATTCAGTTTTAAGGATATGAAAGAAATTTGATTGCTACTTAAATAGTTGTAGAATGAATATCATTCAGTAAAATTATTTAACAATAAATTATTAATTTTTAAATTATAATAATAAAATATAAATTGAATTATTATGGTAAAAATTCATATTATGTTGAATAATAAAGTGTTGTTTAGGCTTAAGGGTGAGTAGCACATTCATTATTTTTAAAATTCGACTAATTGAAATAAAACTGAGTATTCAGTGGAGTGTTTTTAATAGGATAATAAAAGTTGTATTATCCTAAAAATATTTATATAAGATGATAATTTTATTTACATACAGTTTTTAAGAAAACATTATTACCATCTATTTAGTTTAATTTTTTGTGCTTTGTATTGGTTGTAATGAAAAATAACTGATTACAAAATCAAAAGGGACGAACTCTGAAGTTGATCAGCATGTATGTCAGCATTTCTCAACCTGTGGTACATGGAAGTTTATATTAACTAAGTTAAGAAAATCTATAACTATAATAAATAAATTATAATCTGTAATCTAAGTAATGCGATTTATTATTATAAAATATTCCATAATTATTTTTTATAATGATATTATACAAAAGTAGATTTTCTTAACATACACCTTAAAAAATTTCATGCAGCACAGTTTAAGAAATGCTACTCTATATTATGTTTTAAATTAACTCTAATATATAGTACTGATTATTTATTATTAAAATAACATGACATATTTACTTTTTAAAATGTAATTAACATTTTATCTAAATTTATTTTGCAAAATTACTTGATAATGGTTTACTTTATTAAAATTTGCTATTCCTTTGATAAGTTCTTTATTATTATTATTCATAACAGAACAAGATTAATACATTTCTTAAGTAAGTTAGAGGGGAAGTGTTTTATTTTAAAAATTAAATTTCAAAATATTGTCATAGAATATATATTTTTATAGAAAGTATTATGTTTATATAAATAGGATGAAATAAAAACTTTTTTTGGCAATTATGTTAAATTTGTGTTAACTTACTATTTTAGTTATAAAAAAATCTAAATATTATATTAAAACATTGTTTTACCATACTTCAATTAGATTTTTAGTCATAGAAACATCAAAAATACTTATTTTTGATTTACTATTTCAAAAAAAAAAAAATGTTATTATAATGTAATAATTTACCTGTAAATAAAATATCACTTCCATGTAATTTTGCAGATTTGTCAGCAACCTCTACAATAGGCAATCCAATTTCTTTCTTTAGTACAGATCGTATAGTTTCTACCTGTTAATCAATTATCAAGAGATGTCATGTTTTATTTCATTTTATTATTTGTAAGCATTTTATGAAAGAATGTAAAATAAATAAATTATTTTGAAAATAAAATTATTAGCATGTTTGATTAGCAACTTTAGTTAAAATTTTATCATTTATAACTATTGAAAGTATAAAAATATTAACATATTTTCATTTTTCTATTTTATCTTTTAATAATTGTTTAAAAATAATGATTATTATTTTATATTAAAAGTATCTAAAAATATTTACTTCTTTTGCTCTTTCGGGTTCAACTGGTTTAGTTAATATTGCAGTTCCATTACATACAAAGGCTGTATCATCTACAAAAGCACACCAAGGTGTAGTTTCATCTGGTGGCATTTCTATCACATCAAGCCCAATGTCCCTTAATGTTCGGACATAATTTTCATGCTGACGTTTAGCCCTATCATAATCTAATGTAGGTTGATGCTCTTTAAGAGAATGTGGTACTCTACAAACTACTGCATGAGTATAACGAGTACTTGGCATTATAATTTATTTTCTCTAAATTTATTTTTAATTTATAAATTAATATTTTTGTTTTAAAATGAAAATATATATATATATATATATATATATGGCCTAGAAGTTTAAAATTGAAGGAATTATACATAAAGCATTTGTATGATATTAATATTTATCTGATAAGTATTAAGATCACTGTTGTGCATAGTTACTGGGCTTTATGTATAAAATGTAGTGTTGCCAATTAAGGCAAATAAACTATGGTGTGGACATTATTTTTTACTGTTTAATTTATATAGGCTCATTTCAAACATAATGCAATTTAATAATAAAAATGTTTTTTTTATGAGGATATAAATTTAATAATATGAATCTAATGCTTAACGCCATAACTTTAGACACTATTGATTTTCTTGGATACTAAAAAATTTATGTAGCACATCTATCTCGCCCAAGCTTCAATCAATGTTTTTGGAATTGTTAAATTTAACTTATTTTAAATGATAAGAACAATGTTTTCATATACCTTTTAAAACTTTTATAAAATTTTAAGGAAACGAAAATAACTATAGTATTTTATTTTAGAGTCGATTTTTTTTTATAATCACTTAAAGAAGGGACAAGTAAAGAAAATTCATCTATTCATTTGAATTTATCAAATCATGATAAATTTGGTGATTATACCCTTCTAGGATTGCCTCAAAGATCTTTAATATTGTTTTACTCATAGAAGAAGATATGCTATTGCACAAATAGTAAAATATTTTCTCAATTACACTTTAATTTAATTAAACGAAAACGTGACTGTAAATTTAAAACTTCTAAAATATACTTTAAAATGTGATCATGTATTTATTTTTCTTATTCATGAATTTCTTTATATAGAAATTTACAATACATTTTATAAAATGAAGAAAATAACATTGATTATATCATAAGTTTTATTTATATTATCTTTAAATAATTATTTAAAAATATAAAATTATAATTATATACTGAAACTTGAATACTAAAATCACATTAACAGTCTATTAAAAACACAGTGTTCAATGGTCGAAATATACATGCAATATTTTTGATTCAATAAAATATATTTATTTAAATTATTAATATTAAAATTCCATTCATAAAAATATTTGATTATGTATTGTTCATTTAAATTTAAACATGGAATTATAAAACTCGCAATTCTTTTGATCATGTTAGGGTTACAAATTTAAAGTACTCTGTAAAACCGAGAATCATAATTTCAATCAAGTTAATGATTTAAAATTATGAACCTAACAATTAAAAAAATTAAAAATACATTTTGTACTTAATATTATAAATTCAATTGCACATTAAAAATTTTCACAATTCAACTTAAAAACAGAAGTCAAAATAGCACAATTATATTAATTAAAAGTATAGTATAAGTAATCTTATAGTATTTAAAAATCAACAAAAGCCTTAGCATTTTACATTATAATATGTATATATATATATATATTGTAAATTTTTCAATGCAAATTAATAATAATATAGAATCTCAGTGATAATTATAATAATATTTAAAGATTATAACATAACAGTGTCATATCAGTAATCATACAGCTGTTGATTTACATGTAACAAGAAGAGGTAGTTGGTACATTTGGTGTGTACAGATTAAATTTATGATTTTTAAAATTCTTCCCATATAACATGGTAATATCTGTGGTTGTAATTGAGTTATTCATCAAGGCATACAGTACGCACAATTACTTCAGCTACTTTATAGGGATCACAATTAGACGCAGGTCTTCTATCTTCTAAGTAGCCTTTCTTGTCTTCAGCACAACCACGTGGAATACGTATACTTGCTCCACGATTGGCAACACCTAAAAACAGAAAATTTTTTTATTTATAAATAGATTTCGGACTTACATGCATTTACAAATTTTATTTGAGCCATTTTAAAAGGACCTAAGTTAATGCAACTTTGTTTCAACTATAAAGCATTTGAAATTATTTAACAAAATTTATAAATGCATTAATATCCGGACTCTATTTATAACTATTCTTATAGACAATTTATGATCTTATAATTTAATTATTAAAAATCTTTAAAACACTGACCAGCTGAAAAATCATGGATAGAAGACGTCTCATGTTTACCAGTTAAACGTCTTTCATTATCTCGACCTTCATTGGGATCATATGCTCGGATATGTCTCATGTGCTGTTTAGATAGCTTATCAATGGCTTTTTCAATTTCACTGAAAATAAAACAGTATAATTTTATATCATTTTTAGCTAATGTATCATAAATAGTTATTATACATGATTCCATTATTTTCTCTCATGGCAGCTGTAGAAAAGTTGCAATGAGCTCCTGCACCATTCCAGTCCCCTGGCACTGGTTTGGGATCAAGTGTTACCACAACACCAAATTCTTCAGCAACACGATGTAAGATGAACCGCGCCATCCATAAATGATCACCAATACTAATACCTTCACATGGACCAACTTGGAATTCCCACTGAAAATTAATTAAGTTGTTGATTTTCTTCTTAAAGTAAACATTTTAGCTTTAGTTTTAAAAATTTTTAAAACTTAAAACTATGATATTAATATTATTGAATCAAGGCCATCTACAGGACTTAATTGAAAATGCATTGGACATCGGTATATGGATACTGAGGTTAACTTCCATTATGTTGAGCTATGAAGATTTTACCTTCTTTATTTAAGTAAATGCTTTTAGAAGAGTATGTTAAATATGAACAAACAGCATGATATAATTTGTATTTTTAAACATTTTTATAAATTATAGTGATGTTAAAAATAATTATAAGCCACCAATGTTCACATTGAGTTACAAGCATTTTATTTAGAGTAGGTAAGTAACACAAGTTGGTGTTTTATTTATAATGCACACTATATCCTCATAATACACCCACTCTATGTATAGAGATTATAATAATGCTTGTATTTAATAACTATTTGTCAACAAATTATTATTGAACCATTAAAATAAATTAAAAGAATAGTGGCAAAACCGGTTATTTTACATTTAAAAAAATGTTTATTAAAAATAAATAATAAAAAATATGATTTTAGCAGTTAGAATGCATAAAAAAAAAATCATAGAAAAATGTTTGTTGTATTAAAAGTTATAAATCTTCAGTTAAATCAGTTTAATCTTGTATTTATAAAATTTCAATCACCTGAGCTGGCATAACTTCAGCATTTTCTCCAGAAATATTGATACCCGCATATAAGCATGCTTTGTAATGAGCCTCAACAATATCTCGCCCATAAACTTTATCTGCTCCAACACCACAATAGTATGGACCCTATTAAAAAATTAATCAATTAAGTTTTTTAATAAGAAAATAAAGTATAATTCCTTTTTATAATTTGTAATTATTTTACCTGAGGTCCAGGAAATCCTGTCTTCGGCCATCCAAAAGGTTTTCCATCAGTATCTAACAAGGAATATTCTTGTTCAATACCAAACCATGGCTTTTGATCTGCTGCTTTTTTCATTGCTTCTAAAGCACCTTTACGGTGATTGGTTTCTGTAAATTATAAAATAAATATATTAAATAATGTAAACAAATTTATACTGTGTTATTTTCAAATCCTTGAGTAAATATGGCCAAAATTAAATATTTTAATTTTTTGTTAATAAAAAATTTTTAGAATCTAGCACGTTTTTTTAAAGGTAATTTTTTTAATTAAATTACTTGTATAATAATAGAATAAATTGTTGGTATTTAGGAAAAACTATCTAAGTCAAAAATTTGTAAAAATGAGTTTATGTTATATAAAATTAAAAAAAATCATATATCTATATTGATGAAACAATACAAATCATTTAACAGCTGTATTATATTATATTTTACACACTTATTATATTAATGCCATCTCTCATACATACAATGCCACAGTGTCAACCAAAATTAGTATCCTTATTTAATATATTTTTCAAAAAAAATACATTTTAAGCAAAAAAAAATGTATTTATATATTTTAGCACCCCTCAAATGTGTGGCACTTCCCTAGGGCCCTACTTGATCCCATTGTTTCTTTTAGGATAAAAAGTTGGCTCTCTAAGGGCCACTTAATATTGATCCAATAAAAACTGTTGACTCAGTAATTTTGCCACAAGTCGTACCACTTTATCATTTTATTTTTTTAAGTAAAGCACGTAACCAAATGTTTTTTATACATAAACTCTAGAACATGTGTTCATTAAGCTGACACTAGAAAATATGTTTGAATTCTACAAGGGTATATTTGACTCAATTTTGAATAATTTTTTTAGAAATCGATAACTAATAAAAATATTATTATAATCAAATTTAACTCATTTCAATTATAAGTAATTCAATTTTAAATGTGCTTCCGCTAAGACTAAATAAAAAACAATTTTTTATTCCTACTGTTTAGGTTGAAATCAACTAATTTTAATTTCAAGTCACTATTAAATACTTTGCATTTACCAGTGGGAGTATGATTATGTTTATATGCTTCACACATAACGAGTTTGTTTGGTGCTAATCTGAACGGGTCATTAAACATTGCAACAGGATACAAATACGTGTCAGAATTTTCTCCTTGTGATTGGTAAGTAGAACTACCATCGTAATTCCAAACTGGAAGGTCTGAAACACCAAATCCGCGATAAAATGAGTGTAATTTATTACAACAATTATTTTTTAATTTTAGAGGTCTATTAAGCTCTAAAATAAAATGGTTTTTCAATTTTTAACGAGAAAATATTTTAATCACTAAGTTAATGTTAATCATTAGGAATACAGATTATACTTAAATTATATTTTGTGAATAAAATTATGTATCTGTTGGTTTATTATATACATTTACGTAAATTTTGTAATAGAACTGTTAATGATTTCTAATAAAATTTAAATTATTTATTTAAACAGTGCCAATAAATTGGCGTGTGGTTGAATATACATTAACCATGAATATTTATTTTATTGAATAATCACTTATAAAATTATTGGATAATAAATTTGATAATTCAACGCAGGTTTAATATCTAAATTATGATTGAAATAAATTTTATTTATAAATGATCTCATTTTTGATAACCAACTCAATTATACAAGCGGTGATCCATTTGTAGACCTTGAATATAAATTAATTGTAATTGAGCGTGTAAATAGAATACGTTTAGAAACGTCACTATAACTAACACATGTAATATTATTGTTATGAACCGTAGGAAAATAACAAATTATTTACATTGCAGGATATCCTAATCCCATTAAACTAACAGCAAAACAAAGTAGAACATAAAAACAATTTATTGGGTAAAATTAGAATCACCACAGATTATAACGCAGAGAAATATTAACTAAAATTGTAATACAACTACTTAGTAGTATATTCAATGAAAATGATGTTTAATTAAATTAAATTATATTAATAGTGTTTACCTTCTATTTTAGTGGGAATAAAATCTAATGTCCTGGATTTGGCTCTGAGATTTTGTCCAGTTCCATCGATCCACACATACATAGCCATAATTTTATCCGAAGGTTGTGGCAATTGTTGAAATCTAGTTGCTACAGTTTTGTTGATGACATAGTTAGGGGATGTTTCCAATAATCCGTTACCCGGCATGATTGCTCTATAGAAACAACAATATAAATGTTTATAATTTATATATAGTTTATAATTATTTATTTATATAACAGTGGCGAAGAGTTGTTTGTTTTTATTCCGATTAAATTTATATACAAAAATCTTAATGCAATAGGGCGAGTAAGGTAAGAGAATGGAGTAATTATAATTCATTATTTGTCTCAGAATACTCTGCAAATTTACTTTAGTATGAGAAATTTTATTATTTTAATGTAATTTAAATTTAAAAAGACGTAGCGTCACATTTAAAAAATGTACTTATAATATATTTACAAAATCGCTCATTAAAATTTATCCCGTAGAATTATAATTTGTAATATATCCAATTTATTTTTAAATATAATAATTGTATCTAAATTATTTGTTCATTTTATCTATGATAATATAATTATCGTAGTAAAAATGAAGAACAAATAAATAATCAAAATTTTATCAAATCTTGTACAAAGATTGGGTATATAAAATTATTATTAAAAATTTGTTAAACATACTATTATCGCAATAAATCATGCAATTTGTATAAAAAAAGAATTAGTGAAGTAATACAAAAGTTTATTTGAATTTATCATAAACTGATTATGATATAATGAGGAAGATAGAAAATTCTTTATATTTGTAATATAAGTGTTCTATATCCAATATGTAATGAAATCATTAACTATGATGTCGAAATAATCAAAAGAAATAACTTAAATTGCGAAGAAAATAAATTAGTAACATCGGATAAAATTATTCATATAATATATAACATATAATTCGTTGTACACAATATTTTTTAAAAACATTAATCAAAGTTTTCATTCAAATTGTAAATATTAATAACTCGTTAGAGAATAGTATTATTCAGCGAACACGTTCATAGTATTTATATAGTCAATACGATGTGCTGAACCTATGCATTCAATTTTCTACATACAATGATAAAAGTGATAATATTACTAATAATGACATTTTGTCATATGGCAAACATCGCGTCATGTGCGGACAAGGTCATAAGTGAACCGTTTATTATTGACTACGACCTAGAAACGTGTTTTGTGAATATAGTAATAATTCAATAATGTTACAACAAACTAAGAACAAAAAATGCCATATAATATAACGCCTGTAATAAAGCTAAAATATTTGCAACTCGGTTATAGAGCATAATATACTTGTATACGAATATGTAATAATAACAGATACATTATTAAAATATTTTAATCTACTTACCTACAAAAGGATATTTATGTAATTTCTTTGAAATGCTGACAGTTTTATTATTTAAAGATTATAATTATTATGATATAAAAAGTGTAATATACAAGAAAAGTTTTTGTTTAGCAACTATGTACAAGCTATAGATGTTTTTGAGGGTTGTAATATAGGAACTAACGTGCGGGAGAGATGTACTATGGTGGCGCCATTTATTGATTGCAAGGCATAATTTCTACATGCGAAGTCCAAAACGGGCTAACAAAAGTTAATGGAATCGGTGTGATATACATAACGTCCATGCACATTAATGAATTATATACTGCCAACAGGCTTCAACTTCATTAAACATTTAGTATGTTGACGTTATATAATACATAGATGCATCACACTAGTGTACCAATACAATTGTTAAAATTACTTTTCTCCCAACTAATAATATTTTATTTAATAAATTAATAAGCTTAAGATAACGTTTTTTCTTTGACAAATTTATTATGATACCATAAATACTATGCGAATAAAAAACATTGTTTACGTAGTTTAGTATGTTTATAATAAAAATCTTAAATTAAAATAGAAAAAACAAAATTTGATAATAACTATGTCTTAATAACGATAAAAGAAAATCCAGTTGATATAATACTAAATTTTAAAAATTATTTGTGTGAACAAAAATTGATAAATTTCATTTTAGTTATTAATTTAAAAATAAAGAGTTTATAATAAATAGAGCAAATAAATAAAACGTTTTTAACAAATAAACTTTAAAATAAAAAAACTATAAATTGTTTTACTTTTGATTTTATTTATTTGTATTGTAAAAATCAACGAAAGTTTATAATACGAATTTTTAAACATTTTTTTTATGATACATCAAATTGTCAATAAACTTTTTCATAATAAAGAATGTTTTTGTTTGACATAACTTAAAAAATTCCAGCATATCTATATTTGAAAATAGACGTACATTAAAGAAAAAACTTGAGAACTAGATTAATTTTTTCTTCAATCTAAAAGTATTTTTATACAATTCATATAATTTTCTACAAATTTTACACTATGATTGTTGTAAATGTTGTAATGTAATTGTTGCAAGTGTTGTAAATCGTATTCTTATGGTTTCTATAAATGAACAAATTTCAAATCCCCTTACTTTTGCTTGATTTTCCAGTAAATAAAAAAAAATTTTTATACTTTACTTGTGTATATACACATTATTTATGCGGGAGCGTGTGATTTCATTGTCCCTTATTTATTTTTATTGTCATTGTATAAAAATAACTAACAAATAATAGGCGAAACTAGAGAAATTAGAGTACTATATACCTAAAAAACTGAAAATTAACTCGGATAACAGTCTGATTATATGACAGGTTTGATCAATTTTTTAAAATTTCAGATAAAATAGCTAATCCACTAATATTTTTATGATTTAGCTGACCATTTTAAAATACCTTGACTTTTACAGGTTTTCCAAAATTATGCAATCATGGTTTTTTTTTTAATTATGGTGAAATGAACAAAACTTTATACTGAAATTTAAAATAAAAATTGATCACTTGTGGCTAATATAATTTTAAATTAAAATTATATTAAAAATATTATTCATTTAAAACTAAAAAACACGAAACTCAAAAAATCGTTGAGTTTAAAATTTAAAAGTTGGAGCTATAATTTTATTTATAAATACATTTTTTGTAATGATGTACTACTAACTTTTTACAAC
The DNA here is from genome assembly GCF_025091365.1 of Daktulosphaira vitifoliae. Lineage (NCBI taxonomy): Eukaryota > Metazoa > Arthropoda > Insecta > Hemiptera > Phylloxeridae > Daktulosphaira > Daktulosphaira vitifoliae. The sequence goes on from NW_026099575.1 coordinate 4,627,193, forward strand.
CGGTTTCGGTTTCTTTATTTTTTAATTATTATTTTGAAGCGTTTCTTACTCACAAATGGCATAAAAAAAATAATTACTAGATAAAAAACTGCAAAACCTCCACGAATTTTTATTAAAAATACAGAATACTAGTCAAACTGGACGAGATTTTATAATTTACCTTAAGGTAAATGAATAATGAAAATAAGATAATAACTTATATTAAACTCTTGAAGAGAAAGCTAAGTGCGATAATCATAAAAAAACAATTTGCGTCGTTTAAATGATTTCCATTACAGATATTGAATCTAAAAAACAAACTTTAAACTACGAATATAACTAAAATGAAATTTTACCACAGATCATATAAATTAACATAAAAAAAATTTAATAGTTTAAAGTACTTTAAAAACTTGTATATAAAAATATCTTACAATTTTTTACATAATCATACACTTGTAATAAAATGTATTGTTTTTTTCGTAATATTCACAAAAATTAAAACTAATAGACATCATTAGTATCATATTATATAAACAACGACGACTTTTATGAATTTTCTTAATGACCAATTAAATATATGGTCTCTATTTTTAATTATGTTATAATAGATAATTTAAAAAAAGTAGAAACATAGAAGTATGATTACATTTATAATTGGAACAAAGGAAAACAAAATTATAATAAATATAATTTTTAATAATAGTTTTTAATTTATCAATAGTAATTTTCATCCAGACAAAAAAAGATAAATGGCCGAAAAGTTATAATATTATTTATAATAGAAATAATGAAAAGAAAATGTTTAACTATTTTTCTTAATAAGTGTCATATTGCAAAATTATGAATAAATACAAAAAAACTAATAACTAAAAGAGCTATAAGTGGACATTTAAATAGTATATCTAATGCTCATTGTTATTTTAAAAAGAAACTTTTATAACTAATAATTATGATATTTTAAGAGTATTTATGGATTTTAAAACTAACATGACGTCTTCTAGTTTTTTTACACGTAGCGCAGTTAACCCTATTTGATTATTGATTACGCACAAAAAGATAACATTTTTTTTTATTATTGTCTAATTAAAACTGTCTTATCTATTCACTTTTATAACTTTATTACATGCCAATTATGGTATGAAAGTAAAGGCACTTGTATATTTAATTTCATTATTAATTGTAATAAGTTTAGTACTTTTTTTTTAACATTATAAATAAAATTAAACATTATTATAAAAATATTTGAAGACATTCAGTATAATAAATTGAATTTCATTCTTAAAGTTCGATTTTTGAGAATAACGTTTGATAACCTTCAGAAAAAAAATCATAGGCAGTTAAATCCAATTTTATGTTTCTTAGTTTTGGCTGTAAAACGATTGTTAAAGCATAATGCTTTTAAACGAATGGTTAAAATATTGTTTAATTTTTATATATTGTTTTTAGTTGGTAAATTAATTATTATAACACTTTTACACTTATTTAATATAGATATATGATGGTCTACACAAGTATAAATTTTTGATTAAGCTTCAAATTATCCAAAGAGGTTATGAAATTAAAAAAGTGAAGTATCGTTAAGGTAATGAATCTTTTATTAAAGTTTGATGAACTTTGTATCTGTTCAAATTATTGTATAAATACTAGAAAAAAAGTTTTTAGATATGCTTCACAAGGCAGTATAAAAAATGTCGTAGTAGTAACATTGCTTCACTATTAGAATACGCAAATCCTCATACTTATACCTCTTAATTCGCCGCTGCTTGTAAATGAGTGTATGTCTTGTGAATATTTTATGAATTCAAGTTTTGATAAGATACTTATGATGCATACGTGTAATCATAAGGGACATGTAAAATAATATTAGCAGATTTTAATGTAGTCGTATTCTGTTTACTCACTATGTTAACAAAAACTTACAAAGATAATTAGCAATTTTACATTCGTTCACATAAATATTATATTCTTCATATAATCCTCTACATTCAAGAATTAGAGAAACATTAATGATTTAAGTATTAGTTTATCACCCAAAAATGATTTTATACAAATCATACACAAAGTCGTGTTTAGATAGCTAAAGGGTAAAATATGTCTACTCTTCAAAAATCTAATGACACAATTCAATATCAGTTATATTTTTGAGTCTCTGACCATATGAGTTATTAAATATTAGATGATTTTTCATTTTTCCACGCTATATAAGACGTAACATATATATAAACCAAATAAAGAATTTTTAATTGTTAATATATATTGGTTTGTGTACGAATATAAATACATACCAAAATTGATAAATATTAAAAAGGTTAATACTTATTAACACATCCATGGCTAAGCTTTTATTGAACAAAAAGTATATGCATTTAAAACAATTAAAGAAGTAAAAATCCCGCCCCTTTCAAAGCTAATACATAATCTGTACTTTAAATAATTATATAGAAGATAAAATTTTTAGCAATTTTTAAATATTTCAATTCACCTACATACAATAATCATTTAATATTAATCTATCATTAGTTGGACTTCTAAATAAATATGAGTTTTTAATGCTATAAGTATACGTTAATTTAATTTGAACAACTAATCAGAATCATTAAAATAAAATTAATTTGTTGATAATAGTATAACAAGATTCCAAAAAGTTCTTAACTGTTAAGTTTAGTGGAAATGTATAAATAATAAAAATATATTAATAATTATGTTTGTATGTTCATGATCCATGTAAGGTTATCAAAAATAAATAAAATACGTCAATAAGGTATGATATCCTATTTAAAATGTATAATAAAATTATACAGTTATAAATACTGTATAATTTTTCATTTTATTTGTATTTTTAACTAAATATGTACTGTTTTTAATCGTAAATTAATTAAATTCGATTTTCAATGGAAAAAGTTTGATATTAAAATTATATTTATTAGAAATCGCGTTTTTCTACATGGACAATATAAATTGTTCAAATGATATTTGAATTATTAAGATATATATTATTTGTTTTTCTAAAAATATACAAACATTTTTTAAGTATTATGAAACTATCTTTCAGTTTCTATAGTAACATTATTACAGATTTCTTCTTCTCACTTTGCTAAATTTATATAACTGTAAATAATATCTAAAAAATTTTAATTTATTATAAACCATTAGTATTCTTGACATTTTTTATTTTACGTGACATTACCTTTCTATATAAAACATGTTTTCTAAAGTTTATTAGATATTTATTTTAATCAAAAGACAAATGTTTAGTGTAAACATCCGAATTTTCTTATCACTGATCGTTTCTATTATTATTAAATCATTTGTCACAACGATTTATCATGTTATAAAGTTCAATGTACATATTCAATCCATTAATAACATTATTCGCTATTTAATTTTTTCAATATGTAATACTAATAACAATAATATAATTTACATAATAATTTATGTAAATATCAGTAGCGGATAAGTAATTTTTTTCAGCTATTCTTATTAAACAACAATTTGCGAGAGTAATATTTTCATCGAGAAATTAAAAATATTAGTTTAAACGATTTTATTAACTTATCAAAAAAATTGTTTTTTTTTTTAATCACGAAAACAATTTTTTTTTTAATTTATGATTTAAGATCATTAAAATATGAAAAGATAAAACAAATATATACTTGAATTATAATGAAAAATTTGGCGAATAACATTTATAAGTTATTTTTATAAACAAAACACTTGAAAATGTGATAATGATCAAAATTCTAACAGCGTTTCATTCCAGTTAATCAGAACAGTACTTGAGTGAAATAATATAAACCAAAATTTGAGATTATTTCTACAGGTGTCAACTATATAAAGTTTATAGTTTGATTTGATAAATAGAAATCTTTATAAAAAGGTATTTGATAAAATAAATTTAATTAGAATAAAAAATAATATGTTAACTAAGTGTTTTATTTCTTTACAATTTTTTACTTGTGTTGATGTAGTATTTTTAAAACACAACGAATCGTTTTATTACGACATTCAAGACAAAGAAACAAAAAAAAAAAAAACACGCTCTTGAACTGATTTGCTTCATAATGATAAATACAGAATAAGTGACTAACTTATGTACGTAATTTATAACAGTTGGTCTAACGCCAGAACAATATAATTCTATTTATAAAAAAAATCTTAGAAATAGAAACGAAGTTACAATGATAACAAAATAAGTACAAAGACAAACTGCTTGAATTTAAACAAAATTTTACTTTAATATATATTTAACAAGTTAATATTGTCGAAGTATAAATGTAAGCTTATAAATGGTACAAATAAATTTAATATCAACATATTATTTTTACTTAATATCTTTGAAGTTTGTTAATAATAGATTTTATAAATTTCAAGAAGCAAATTTAAAATTTAAATTATGTGTAATAATATGATAAGACAGTACTTACGCTTGATCGGAGATGTGCTGCTGTGAACGTGAAAACGCTGACTGTCAGGTAGTTGTTATGGACAAGTCAAGTTAAGAGAAAAACCACTTGTTGATTACATATAAAATTTATTACACACACCAAATACAAGCGCTGTATTATTAGTGAACCGAACAAAACAATTTTAATTATTAACTGTTGTTTTCCTGCTGCATTTACTATGCAACATAAATGTTTAAAATTGATAAATTACAGTACTGTCGTAAATTTTAAATCAAGTTTTACTTGATATAATTATGCAATTTTTTTTACTTATTTTGAAAAAAAGCCTTAATGTTAAAATAATTCTTATGCTGTACCCAATAAATAATTATAATGGTAGTTGTTAATTTTTTTAGTTATTTTCTAAAGTATTCTGTAGCATTCAAGGCCTTGAAAATACGTAAAAATACTTTTAACTATTATAATTTTTAACTATACTCAAAAAACTTTTGAACGTGATTTTTTTAATTAACAGAACCTATTTAAATGTTATAAAAATTTGTTCAAATATGTTTTCAAAAATGTTATTTTTACCATAAAAGCTTAGGAGATTGAGACTACGCCTATGTATATATGAGTGTTTTTCATTAGTATCAATTTTTATATTATTATAGTTTTTACTATGTCGGGTTCTGCCTTGCTCTTATTTTTTTAGCTATACACAATCAGAGGTATAACTAAAGGAGATAAGTGGGTTAGTTTGTCTCCTAAAATTATTTAAGTCAGTAACAAGATATTTTTTTAAATATTATAATAGGCTACAAAGACTTGATATACATTTATAGTCAGCCAAATCAACATAGTTGCTCTTTTAAAAAAATTACTTCGCTATGCCATTGCATACAATCCTATAAAATTATAGTATATTAGTATGTTTTAGGAGAATTCTCTTTTCAAACCATATGTGCTAACTCTACATTTTTTACTTATCGTTCATACTAGTATTGTGTGTTTCTGAAGTTAAAAATTATTTTAATAAATTAATTAGATTATATTTCTGTAATAAGTGTGTAACTGGTAAGTTTAAGTTATATTGTTACTAATGTTCAGAACTAGAATATGCAATATGCATATAAATATTTAAATATTAGCTTCGATGCGAAGCTGAGAAGGTATTAATTTTACTATGATGTGTTATTTATTTTTTTTGTGTCTGTGAACGCTCAATCTCAGCTCTCGCTGGACCGATTTTGATGAACAATACATCAAAGATCACAAATCGTATCTAGTCGAAGACGTTACCCTCAAAAATTGAAAATATTTCTCTCGTTCCCTATAAATAGGGGAAATCCCCCAAAAAATTACAAATTTATTTATATTATTCAATTAAATTTTATCTAAAAATGTTTAATTACTATGATATATTTTATATTAATTTAACTCTTATACATTTATTTTACAATTTAATTGAATGAATCCAGTAAAATCGGTGGCTATTTTAAGAGAAAGCAAAATGATATGTGCTCCATCCATTGCTGCAATCTTATACTAACATAAACATTTTTGTTGACTTTTTTATTTAATTATAATGAGCTCAAAATGAGTAAAAAATGAGTTAAAAGTTTTCATAGTTGCTTGTCAGTTTAAAATTTTATTGTTTTCCTTTAGTGAATCTCATTATAATTATTACTGGTATAAATTATTTAATTTAAATAAATTTCATATGTAACATATAAATAAATTATAAAAAATAATGTTCATTGCAATTTAATATTTTTTTTTTTGTTATAAAAGTAATGTAATTTCATTACTCGCCTTAATCCCAACTACTTGGGGTCGGCCACCCTTATCCCAAACTTCCACATCATCTACGTTCACATCAGCTGTACTCATATCGCATTCAATAGCATCCCTCCATCCCTTTTTTGGTTTTCCTCTACCTCTTCTTTCTTCAACATTCATTTCTATAACTATTCTTACAGCTTCCGATTCTCTATCCTCATAACATGACCAAACCATCTAAGTCTATTTTCTCTCATCTTATCCACGATTGACGCTACACCTATACTCCCTCTTATATGCTCGTTCCTTATCCTATCTTCTCTAGTTACTCTACTCATTCATCTAAGCATACTCATCTCTACTACACTCATTCTCTGCTCTATTTTCTTATCAACCGCACAACACTCTAAACCATACATTATAACTGGCCTCACTACAGTCTTGTAGAATAGAAATAAGTAAGGGCTTAAAGCAGAACCTTGGTGCATTCCTACTCTTACCCGAAAATCTTCTATTACTCCTCCTACGCTTTTTACCCTGGTACAAGTGTCATCATATATATCTTCTATTATATTAATATACCTTTTCGGGACTCCACCTTATAATTTCCATACTTCTACTGGCAATTCATCTGGTCCTACTGCTTTATTCTTTTTCATTGATGCCACAGACTTCCATACCTCTTTCTCACTAATTAAATCTACCAGACCACAAGATATCCTCTAATGTCTCTTTTGAGTACTCCTCATTCAGTAATTTTTCAAAATATTCTTTCCATCTTTTTTTCACATCATCATCGAGAGTACCCTATTATCTACACTTTTTATACACCTTATATAATGATAATTTTTAAACCTTTCCTCTCTTACTTTTGCAAGTCTGTAGATTTTTTTCTCATCTTCATTTGTTCCTAGCCTATCATACAACTCATCATACCTCTTAAACTTCGCCTTACCTACTGCACACTTGGCTTCTTTGCACAAGCGTTTATACCCCATCCAATCTTCTCTCCTTTTACTCTTCTGCCATACTTTGAATTGCTTTTTCTTACTTTCTATGATTTTTTGAACGTCCTCATCCCACCACCAGTAATTTCATTACTTGTTATATTCAGTAAATTTAGATTAATTTCTAATACATTAAAAAATTACAAACAAAAAAAATTTATCTAACACTAATACGTAATCAAATTAACATACATATTATATATATTTCCTTATAAATGCTCACAACTAAAATGTGTGTGATTATTTAACACAAATAATTATAATTTAGGTGTAATTCTAATTTACTTTCGCAGTTTTTTGCATTGAATAAATATTATCCTATTATCTCGTGAAAATTAAATTGTATAATATATTGAAAAAACATTTTTTATTTTCAACAGAAGTGAAATAAAATGTTTTGAAATGACTATGAGTATTATTCATTTAGGAGAACAGTGCGCTTTAACCATGCGCGCAAATAGAATGAACACAAGTATAAAATCACATTCTTGTTTTCTATACTCAGAGGATATATTTTAGCAACTGACCGATTATAATTATAGATGCATCCGCTTAATATTGCCAATTGGCAATTTTAATACTTGTAATCCTTAAGGATGTAAAATTTTATTTATTATAATGAATAAGATATAAGTAATAATATTATATTTAATAAGGTATTAAAATAAATACAAACAGTTTTGCTTTACTCTCATAATGTGTTGATACATAACAATATTATAATTTGATTTAGACCCTTGATCCGTTTAAATTATTATTTAGTATTAATTTTGTAACTAGTTCCACTTGGTGTTGATCAATTTTCTAAGTCTATAGAGTGTTCAGTAAGTATAGAAACGGGTTTCTATTGTTTATAACAACTGAATAGTTTCCTTACCTACTAAATACTCGTATATAGACTTATATTTGTAAAAAAAAATAGAAAAGTATATAACCTTTTTTTATTATTTTGTATTATTGCTTAAAAATTAGATTTAAAAATTTTTTTTTCCAAAAAACTGATTTATTGATTAATATTTTTATTCTAATAGAGAAGAAATGTTTAATATTATTGGAGTAAAAATGATCTATTAAAAGCTCAACAAGAAAATTTAATTAATGAAAATAAAGATAATTGTTAACTTAAAAGTATTGAGTTAAAGATCTGAGAATCAGTATTAAAAGTTATTAAAGAAATACTTATACTTCTTCTAGTTATTTTAATACAAATATCTAAAAAAATTATGATATTTTGTAAAATGGAATAAACATTACTTTTATAAAAGTAATATTTAATAATTAGTCCTAATTTTATCAATTAATTTTCATTGACAAAAAATAAACTCTCCCTTAATTGTCACTAGTATTTATTGTGATCAAAGTTTGCTATAAATAATGGGCAACTAAATATTTTAGAAAAATTTAAAGAAATGAACAGTCTACAATACCTTAAGAGCATCTCTTATTACTTGAAATCCATTTTTATCTATAAAAACTAATTAAGCAAATTTTAGAACCTACAAAAGTAGTTTAAGTAAGGTCATTAATTTCTTGTTGCCTCTAAATTTCTACAAAAAAATAAATTTTTGATTTGGTGTGTTATTTATTTCTCATTTTTTAAGATTAAATACTTTTTTTAATCATCCCAAAATAACAACTTATGAATTAGTATTTTTGATGTTAACATTTTTAAATGCAGACTGAAAGCGAGGTGTGGGTCATATTTTTACATATTATATATATCGTAAATAGACCAGTCATATTTTAAAGTTGGATCATTCATTATATGAACTAGTCATATACACAAGTAGCTTAAAAAAAAAGTTGACACTCTTATAAATGATAAGGGATGGATTTATTTAATATATTATTTAATCACTTAAAAAATTTAAATATAAATATAATCTAAATAAA
>NW_026099575.1:4636612-4680617 GCF_025091365.1 Daktulosphaira vitifoliae
TCATCTTACAGGCTTTTTCTATAATGGCCTTGCGTCACGTCGACAGTCGATGTTTAAGTACTGTCAAATCGTTAGATAGAGGAGACTCCAAATAGTTAGGATGTAGGCTTATATATATATATATATATATAGTTAGGTATATTTTAATAGGTATTGTATTTATTTCTTTTTTATCCAAAAGCGAAAATTTGGCGATGTTTCTTTCATAATTGTATCTATTTCTTTTATGAACTATCTAGGTCCTAAATGAAAACTTCTTCTTCTGTGTGATTTTCGTTCTCTAAGAGAAATATATTCTTGTCTTCTTACACTACACCGAAGCTCCAAAATATTATTAATTTTTTGTACAATTTCTTCAGCTATTTTTTGTTCAGCTTCAAAATCATGATGTTTGAAATTACTCCATACAGCTGTCTGTTGTATATGAGTATTGTCACCAATACTTGAACAAAGTGCTGTACTATCATACACAAGTCTGAAAACAGCTCGATTGTTACTTTTCGTTTCAGTTAAATCACATGCAACTACACAATCCATATCATACGTTGCTGGTTTCTGTTTAGACCAAGGAAATTTAGAAGAAGATCTCTGCTTTACTACAGGATCTAATTCAATTTTTTGACCAGATATTCCTAGACAAAAAAAACTTTGTAAATAATTAAATTCAATAAATATATTTTATAACTTTAAAATTATTGACATAATATATAATAGATTTTAGAAGGGTAAAAATCTAGTTAAAAAAAAAACTATTATTAGTACTGTAGAATAAATAATAATATATTTAAATTTGAAATTAACAAAATGATCAATTTTTAAGAAGTGCCATTTGAAATATTTTATTCCTATAAGGACTAATACAAAATATAACATGACACTGGCATAATATTACTTCATAATATAATTTTATTCATACCATAGAAATTGTCAAGTTTAATATATTTACAGTAGAAGTCCGATAATCCGGCATCTAACAGTAGAATACAGTAGAACAAACTTTTTTGTATATGCATACTGTATTTTTAGTTTAATTATTAACGTAATTGTTCTTATAGCAAAGCCTACACTAAAAGGAAAGGGCAACGCTCGATAGACTGGCACGGAGTCGGTCCCGAACGTGCCGGATTATCGGAATTCTACTGTATTTTGTATTCTTAAACTTTACATACTTAAATTTTAAGTTCAATTGAAAATTTAAAACTAATATAATTATATCTTTGGTTTGTGTAATAATTTTTCCTACAAATTCTAAAAATAAATATGATATAAGTCATTGAATTTATTGTATATAATAAAAATCATAGAAGAACTGAAATCTTTTTAGTTCTGGTCACTGATTTTTGGTCAAAATTATTTTACCCAAAAATTTACTCACACCACTTTTATTCTAATTTCTAAGTATATTATAACATTATAACATACCTAAATGAATTTCAGTTTTAGCTTTAACTTTGTTTAAAATATTCACATTGTATAATTGATATAATGGTGCTTCAATTGCAAGTAACTTGTTTAATTCTCCTTCCAATTGTTGTTGAGCTACAATAATTACAATAAATCGACTGTTAAATATTAATTTTTTGTACTATTTAGGTGATCTGTAAATAATATCTCACTCAATTACTCACAAAATAAAAATAATTTTAAAATATTTTATTTGGTTACTTTTTAATTAAATATTGTTTTTAAATTATTAGCTGTATATTTTAAGGGTAAATTATTAGTTATGTAATACTTTTTAAGTTCAAAACTTATATCTTGTATGGATGTCAACTTTGATTTTTTTTTTTTTTTAATGGGAGCAAATATTTTGAATTTAATATAAAGTTTGATGTTTTTTTTTAAATAAGAAATAGCGTTTGAATTTTTAATATAACTCCATCTGTTTTTTAGATATAACACTTTAAAGTTTTTAACTTTTTAGTTAAAATACATGTACATATTGTACATGTAATATAACTGGTAGCTAATGGATTTATTTATTACTATTCTATTTATAGGTACAGGACATAAAATAGAAAATAAAAATACTTCATATTTTTCAAAAGATTGTACATTTATTTTTAAGCCTTCAGTTATAACACTGTGTCTTTAAACTACCTTGATGTTATCACTTAATATCGCTGTAATTGGCAATAACTGCTGTGTATCTGTGAATAGTAACATAGTAAAAAAGCAGTTAGCTACTTGTATTTGTAATGTCTCATATGTGATACATGAATTTTAACTTCAAAAATCAAAACTTTAAAGTTTTATAAGTGATAAATAAATTAAGTTAAAAAAATAAAAACTGTTTCCATCTGAAAAAATAAAGTTGACACCCATACAACATATAAGGTTTGAACTTAAAAAGTATTACATAACTAATAATTTAAAAACAATATATAACTAAAAGTAAAAAAAAAAGTGTCATAATTATTTTTATTCTGTAAGTAATTGAATGTTGTGTTATGATAAATGTAACACTCAATACAATACATAATTTACATACCTTTTATACTTATATTATCACATTGAGTTAAATTCCCTTCTCTAAAAATAAGTATAATTATGAAACAAAATTAAATTAAAGGTGAATTATTAAGTATATTACTGTGAAGTAGGAGAATTATTTGAAAGTGCTGGGGCTAGTTTATTATCCCTTTCAACAATTGCTAAAAATCCAAATCCAAATTTTGCAACAGTTTCTCTAGAGTCTAAACAAGGAAAATCAAAATCTACTTCACCATCATCTTCTGCAATATAAAGAGCATAACAATTCACGCTATCTCTAAAATAAATGAATTTTATTGTAATAACATTCTTCCCATATGTACCATTTGAAGTTAGAATTTTAATTTTATTAAATAATTACTTTAAAGTGCAATCAGGATACTCAATAGTACATTTCCAACAAACTAATCCAATTAAATGATGTACTTTGGCTGTTGCAATGATAGAAACTTGCATGGGATAATTACGACGTTCTAAATTCAACATAGTTATAAATATACCATATTTGCGAGTAGCTTCACCTAATTGAGTCTAAAAATATTTATTACAAAAATAATATCTTGGAAAAAAAAAATGTTTATATAAACAATGTATAGACACATACATTTCCATCATACTTGGAATATTCACGAAATGGATTTAGAGGAAGATATGGGCATGCATTCAGCTGTTTAGATAATTCTGAAATATATGATTTTTTCTGGTTACTTATATCTTTTTTGGGGAATAACTCAGCTTTTTCTTCATCTAAACATTTTTTAATTAATTATTAAAAAAAAAACTAAACTATAATATTACAAAAATTATATTAGCTTATAAATAATTTCATAACTGATTAATATATTATTTAAAAAATATTTTACAAAATATGGATGAATTAATGTTTACTAGGGCTGCATAATTATTTCAATTAATCTAAAATAACAATGGATAACATTAATTAATTTTATTATCGATTATTTGTTTTAGAGGGACAAAAAAATAAAATTGGAATTATATTTATAAATTACAATTGTTCTTTTAAAATTATAATATTTATATTTGTAAATAGAATAATTAAGTCTGACTGATTGATAATTTTATTCAATCTATCATGAAACCCTTATTTCTAAGAATTAAAAATAATGGATTAATTATAAATAATTATTTTTTTTAATGTATGATTAATAATAGAGTTAAAAAGTAAAAAATCTTACAACATTTTAAATAATGTTTACATATTAACTAAAAGTACTAGATCATAAAATTTTGGTTTAAATTGGATTTATAAAATATATTTAAAAATCATGAGTAATAAAAATTGAAAAAATAAAAATAAACTACTAGGACAGAGGTGATTCCTAAGCTTTAAGATGTAATTTAATAATGTACAAAAAAAAAATTATACATATATATATATATATATATATGTAATTCAATTATTATATTATAGTTATTGAATTATGATCAGTTTTAAAGGGATTAGTTAACTTATTTGGGAGTTTTTGAACTTATATCAAATAATGATGACTACAAAAAAATTAAATAACTTAATTACTTTTTAATAGAACTCTGACGATAGAAGATGTATTAGTATAAAATTAATTATCGTATACCTGTAAGAGAAACAGGCGCAAGTTCCCATTTAATATGTCTTACATTAGCAGATTTTATCATATTTCTCTGTAATCGCTCTAATTGTACTGATGTATGGGATCGTTGACGTCTAACACCAAATTCTTTAAAATTAAAAAAAAATTATAAAGAAATTAAAATTACTTTAATATTAAAATATAACTACCAGTATGAATATCAAGCGATTCAGCAATATCATCTTCCTCTTCAAGATCTTCAATTCCAGGGTAAGTATCATATTTTGATGTAGATATTGATTGAAGAATGTTATCTCCGCCCATGACCACTTCACTAATACCTAAAAACATAAAAAGATAAATATTTACATAAAATAATTTATATATTTTTTTAATTAGTTAAAAAATAATAGTACTTGTAATATTATATCAAAATAACAATCACTTCATCATAAAATCGCACCTCCGAAGCCATAAACTTCTAATACCTTAATTTCAAAATCTCTTCCGGGACAAAGAGGTGGATTATTAAAAGTTGAACAGCTATCAGTTTTTCCAAATCTGATATTTTCATCCATCCATATTGCTTGTCCATCACCTCCACCAATAGTTATCATTTTGGAATCAGCAGCCATAAAAAGTTCATTTGAATGACAAACATTATCATTTTCCATGCCTACCCAAGGATATTTTGATCTTTCAGGATAAAGACTAAATAGAAATGTTTCTCCTGTTCCAAAATAAGCTGTCCTATTCCCTCTTTCATCTTTTTTATTTCTTTCGAGCCATTTTGTTGAGCAGTATGCCCCAAATACATCGTTATTACATGTTTTTATAATAAGTAAGGTAGGCTCATGTTGCTCAACTCTAAAATAGAATGTTGTTAAACTACAACCATGTTCTTCTGTTGTATATAATAAAATTGGTTGATACATTGTTATACGCATAGGAAGCCATGACCACAATGTAAAAAGTTCTCGAGTACTAAGAGTATGAGACATTAATTGAATATTAACTTGAGATTGACTTGTAGGCAAATTTTCAGTCGAACGAGATCTAATTAATTGGTGGGAATTTGATACAACTGCTTTGGATTTTAGTGACATTTCAGTTTTTAAGAATATTTTATGTATATAAGTTGCACTTAATGCTCTAATATTAAATGCAATTTTGAGCAATTTTTGAGGATTAACAGGAATTTGTCGACAAAATTTTACTAAAGTAATTTCTAATCCATTATTTAAAGCTTCTTGAGCCCATATTGAGTTTCTTTTGGATGAATGTTTGTGAAATAGTTTAAGTATAGTTATAGCAACTCTATATAATACTTTAATACCTTCATGTAGATAACAATCTATTACTCGTACTATATGGTAAAATGGCAAACCTTGAAAAATCCACCATATCCATTCAGCAAATATATGTTCTACTTTTGATGCTGTACAAAATTTATTTAAATGAAAAGTTGCACTATTAGCATATTTTTTAGCTATTCGCATTACTGTACGCCAAGTTACCTCATATAAAGATTTTGTTTGAGTCATAAACACTAACCCCTTTGAAGATACTAAACTAGTGACACTGTTATAACATTCTTCTTCAGGCATATAATGTAAAAATAATGACACCAATGAATATATTACAGGACTAAAGGTTATATCAGGGCATGCAAAACCAAGAACACAGACAACACGCTCAGCGACTTCTTTTCCCATTGCATTTAAATGATAAACATGTCTATGTTTTGTGTCAACAAAAGGTGGTAAAACACTAGTTTTATCAGGTAGTTCTTTAGTTCCAAAAAGTTGTACTACCAAATCCCAATAAAATCCTTCACTCATATTATTATTATTATGTTGTTTGCAAAGTGAAGACCATAGTTGATTCCTAATATTATTATCAGCAGGCCAATTATGGGAACGTAAAAGTTTTTTTACCTCCTTATATCGTCCATTAGTTATTAGATGTTGAATTTCTGAAAATGTTTTAGTTGGCTGTTTTTTTGTTATTGCACATTCAGGAATGATTAATGGAATTGTATCAACATTTACAAATGACTGAAAAGGCTGGTAGTCAACTTCATTATTGAACACCATTATTACTTTTTATAATTAAAATAAATTTCTAATATGATATAAATAAATATATATAAAAAAAAAAGAAAAACCCGTTAAAAATTTTACTAAAATGTATACAACAAAAGTTGCTTTCAAATTATAATTAGTTAAAAAACAAAATGCTGCATATGCTTATAAAATGAAATATTTGATGTTTACTCGCACTGGTTGGATTATGTACCTGGGCGGTACAGTTAAAATGCACAATAAAAAGAAAAACGCCCGTTTTCAATAAATTATTTAAAGTTCGCTTCACGAATATTGATAGGCGTATTACACATTCGTGCAATTTTCCGAATACATAATGTTGATTACGATTTTACACAACGGCAATTTCTTTAATAATTACTCAAATATATTTTTTCAAATGTGTAAGAATAAACTTTCGTTGAGTAAAAAATTTCTCCAGATAACCATGCCCCACCCTTAAGACATCTTGATAGCACACAGTGTTACCTGTACTAAACAAATAGTCGTACCGGTATAGTGCACTTATCTCTTCAACACTTGTACAATGCACTATTACGTTCATAACTAATCACCACGGTTGGTGGTTACAAGTAAAATAATAAAGTAACTTATAAAATTAAAAACCATGTCAACTATTACCTGTATCGTCTGATGATATAAAAGAGTTTCTTATGTGAGACAACAGCCAATGTTTACTGTCGTAGAGTGCCATACTTTGAGAAACTGTAATATGCCGTTGACAGTCTGTTGTTTGTCAATTTTCACGGTTTATTACTTTTGGTTGAGTCTCAAATAGATGCCGTTCAAAGTTCAAATCATTTCCTCCAGAACACCATTAATATTTTCCAATATAAATAACTGGTAAATTTATTTAAAATCAAATACGATTCTCTGATAAGTTCTTTAGATAACAGATTTCAGTGCTGACATTTCGCCAATGCCAATAACAATCTTTGAGTAGAATGACAAAAATGTTGCTAATTACCTGTAAGAGTCAATTTCAGAGTCAAAAACCATAAAAGTGTAACTCATAAATAGCGCATGTCTACTCATTTTTTAGTTAACAATACATTCCTGGTATGTTATGTCATGTACTTTAACTAAGTTATATGTTTAAAAATATACGTCAAATATATCGATAATTTACTTAGTATTTATTGAAAGTGGTCTCTATATGTACACATATATGTACAGTATAGTGGTCTCTATATTGTACCAGTAGTACATTTTTCACATGACAAACTGTCATGAATTTTTTTTTACTCATTTTATGCTGATTATAATAAACTCATAATTACGAGTAAAATAAAAACAGTCAACTAACACTTTTATATCAGCACAGAGTGGTCGATGAGTGAACATGTGCCCCTATCCATCCCTCTAAAAAATTTACTAATATGAGACCTGATGTGGAATATCCTTATTAGCATCGGATTATAAGATAAAAAACTGATAGTACTATTTAGTTTGGGTTACAATTCCAGCGTGTTTTTAATAAGCCAAACTTTTAAACAGTTAAAGATTTGGTACAAAATACATCCTAATTTAAAAATTTAGTAATTAGGCCTAGTGGGTTCTTATAAATGTTACGTTAAATAAAATACAATTAATTTTTTATTTTATTTGAAATCTTTTAATACTAAAATGAAGCGAATCGGATTAATACACTGTAGTGTGGGCTTATAATTTGAACTAAAGTATTTTGTTAATAATATAAATATTTTATTTTTTATCTATTGATATATAGTTCAATAATTTTATGTCCATGTTTTTTTATTGAAATATTAACAGACATAAAAATCATCTTGAAAACGCTCTTGTTCTTTAGTTGTATGAAAAATTAATAAATTTATAGTTATTTTCTTTTACTATACTTTTAGGACATAATGATTATGACATAAAAAAATAATTTAGTAAAGTAGGATTTCTAGGTCATGAAATTTAGGGATAAGTGGATAGAAGACCTTGAGATAATGTACAGTTGAAGTAGAAAACGCTGACCTCTTTACGGAAAAAAGTATTAAAATGTATTTTTTATAGCCTTTCGGACACTACTAAAAAATACAACATTAATCAAGAATACATATATAATTTTTCATATAAGTGTAAAAAAGCTACGTATGTTTTGGCAAGGTCGTGAGTTACTATGACTACACACATACAAATCGGAGTACTAAATACTTTTAGTATTTTACTCGCTTGTTTAATATTGACTATCGGCACATTGACCGTAATGTGATCGTATTGTAGTAAAAAAAAAAAAATTATGCAGTTAAAATTTGATTCCTAAAATTACAATATTATTCTTCCTCGTGTGTTGTTTTATTCTACTTTTTATTTTCTGCTAATACCAAAAGTGTATCGCAATGGAGGATGGCGGGTGGAAAGGAGAGAACATCATAAAACACCACATTGTAAATGAACACTTCAAAAAAGTATGGGATGTGCCCCAAGCACTCAAAAAAGTGTAAGTGTAAGTAATTTGTTCGCAATTATCAATTCTAATTTATTTACGTTATTAATGACAGAAAAAAAATTAAGTAGCTACTTGACATTAATTAAATATAGTTACTACAGATGAAATTGTTCAATTAATTAGTATAGTAAATCTTTTAACGTAATATGTGTTAAGTTAACAGAATTGTGTTACTATATTTAAAAAAAAAATACATGTTTAAGAGTATTATACTTAAACTATGAAGAGCAATAAATTTTGGCTAAAGTAAAATTTAAATATAATTACTACTTTGTACATTTTATGTATAATGTTCTAAGTTCTATTAAATTTACATAACATTCGTTTATAAAACTCAAGTTGAAGAAAAGTATTCATTTTTTGATGCTCAACGTTTCCAACTAATAGTCTTATAGATAAATTTATAAGTGGTTTATGATTTCTAAATAAATAATAATAATTACGATGGATTTACGTTGGTGCGATAAAATATAATCATTATTTTATAATGCATAGCCATCATAATTAAGTGTATATTTTATCAGTAATTGAAATTGTTTTTTTAATGCAAAAATGTAGGCCTAAATAATTTTGACCCCGGTTTGAAATGTTCATACATATCAATAACCCATATAACATATATTATAATGAATTCAACTACACACATATAATTTATTGTAATATAGAAATTGAATTTAAATTTTATCATAAAAATTGCAGGAGTTTGTCAAAGAATTTAAATCTTCATTAATAGGTTTTTGTTTTTTACATAAATTTGTGTATTATATACATAAAATTAATAACTGAGTACCAAACTAAAAAATTAAAATAAATGAAAATTAAATTTTATGTCCAGTGTACTCAATTCTGAGTTGTCATGATTACTTTAAACGCTAAGAAAATTAATGATATTTTTAACTCGTTACAATTAAGTTATTAGTTAAAGTTAATACGTTATTGATTTAGTAAATTTAATTAAAATTTAATTTGGCAAAATCTCATTAATTTAACGAGTTAAATTTATTGCAATTCTACTAGTAAGTTAGCAAAAATAACATCAATTTAACTAAGTTTTAATAAAATCTTATTCATAGGTTGATAACACTTTTTTTAAATCGCTACATTTCGTTATTTTCAAAACTTCTTTTTTACAATAAAAAAAATTTCGTATTATTTTTCAAAAAAAAAAAATTTATTACATAATTTTATATTATTTCGTCTTTCAAAAGCATATTTATTTTTTGTAAACTAGTGTAATTATATCGTATGATCATTTACATGAAGATTGCAGTTAAAATTAAATTAACGTAAAATCTAAATATTTCCGTTAAACTAAAAAGTTTAACTTAACTTATTAACTCGTTTACGTCCAGGTTTAATTACTATATTTTTCAATATCTAACAAGTTGTATTTATCTAAATTATTAATAATTATTTTTTAAAATTGGTTATTAAAAATACTAAGTTCAAATAAATCAGTAAAATGTATTGGTTTATGATATTATTTTATTTGTAAAAAATATAAAATTCATACTAGACTTAGGTAATATTCTGTACTAATAGATTGTATTGTTAGTTTTAGATAGTGAATTTTAAAACAACTTTTGATCTACAAAACTTTTAAATAAGTAACTTAGTATAAAAAATAATAATTCTTTTGTGTT
Source organism: Daktulosphaira vitifoliae (assembly GCF_025091365.1). Taxonomy (NCBI): domain Eukaryota; kingdom Metazoa; phylum Arthropoda; class Insecta; order Hemiptera; family Phylloxeridae; genus Daktulosphaira; species Daktulosphaira vitifoliae. The sequence goes on from NW_026099575.1 coordinate 4,646,883, forward strand.
TCATTAAAGTATAGTTTTTGTTCAATAATGAAAAAATTAATCTATTAAGTCCGATACGAGAGCTAGGCAAACTGCTTAGTCTCTAAATGTTTTGAACAAGATATTATAAATTTAAAAGTACTTTTATCTTTTTACATACTAGTACTCGAATTTTAATTTACTAAACTACAGTCAATATAAATGACATTGTTAAACCTGTTAAAAACAGTTGTTTATATCATTTTTCATTTAATTTCAAATTGAATTACACATGGAGTATTTTTAAAAATTAAATATCGAAATGTTACTACGTAAATCAATGGATAACATTTTTAAGTGTAGCTTAAATTTTCTCAAAACTATCCAATACAACTAATTTATACTCAATGTGTTTTCTAAATATTTTTCCAGAGAAAATTACAATAATTATAGAATTTTAAATATTTATTAAACATTTATCTAAAAGATGTATAATTATTAAAAATGTATTTTATAAATTATGGGTATAAATGTAATAATGCAAACAATAAAATATTATTTTAAAAAATCAATTATTTCAAGTTCAAATATGTAAAATAATAATATTTAGTATAAGTTGTATGAAGGTCAATTAAAACGCAGTATTGATGCCATCATAAAATACTTGCGTGTTAAAAAACAAAAATTATTAGTTTGAGAAAATTATTTGAGTAACAAATGACTTTGATCGGTTCTAAAATCGATCTATTACTTCAAAAGTATAAAAGAGAGGTTAATGGCTTAATTAGAGGGACATATATTTTTAGCTATTCATTAGACAATAAAAACTATTTGGTAAAAACAAGAATTTTTTTTATTTCTAAAAAAATGGTAAGTATAATTTTCATTTGTACATTTCCTTCTTTAAAACATGTTAATAATGTCGAAAATTATTATTATTATAAAAATTTTATAGCAGTAATTATTTATTAAAGAAATAATATAACATCAATATTTTTCTAATACCCCTTCCAAGCTATATGCATAAATTTAAATAGTTATATTTCAGTAGTCAATAAACAACTGTATATTTGGTTTTAATAAATGTTTTAATGTATAATGCCTACTCTTTTTAATAAACAGAAATTGTTTTTTAAAGGCGTGGCACACAGAGTGTATTAGTTAAAATGTATTGTGGTTAAAAACGAAACTGTTTAAATAAAAAATATCAGATATTGATGTACATTAAATTTTTTAATTTAAATACGTGATAGACAAATGTTGAGTATTTACTTGATGTGGACTTTTTATTTGTCAAGCTTGGTACAAAAAATTGTTTATTAGTGTGGATTGAGTGGAAATTATACATTTGATTTAAAAGTGTTTATGTCAGTTATACATTAACTATAGTAATAGTAAGGGAAGATTTTATTTGTAAAAAAACATTTCTGCTGGGTTTATTGACTATAATTGTTACAGTTTTATTATGTGTAAAAATATTAGGGGTTAATATATATATATTAAGAATAGATAATTTCCTATTAACAGTGTTGTTACGTTTGAAACACTAAAAATGTCAACATTTACATTAGTCTTATGTGACCTTTTTGAACGTTTTACATTGTTTATTTATGTTTTAAATAGATTTAAAAAACATGTTTTAACAACCCAGTTAATCAGTTGGTTAAATATGCATGTTACCATTTAAAAAATTAATTTAACACCTCTACAAAATATAAAGAATAACACTAAAAAGTAATTAATAGCTGATAAATCAAGATGTAAATCATTTGTATACTTAATTTGTATTTTTAGGAAAAAGCATTTGCGTGTATACCATGAAATTTATAGTTTATTTTGTTTCTATAAATTTGTTACTTTCATAGTAAAATGTATTTTAGTATAGTTACAAACTTTTTATGCTCTTTTATTTAAATTGGGTGATTTTATATTTATCAATTCTCAGATAGATTAAAGTTTATTTTACTGTATTTTATAATAAAAAATTGAATTGTTAATTTTTTGAAACATTAATGGTTTTATATCATAATTTTGATACAGAAAATAACAAATTTTTAAATAATGTATCAATGAAACACTTCTACTTGTTTAAACTCATGAACTGTCTCTTAGGATTTCATAATTTCTGAAATTTTACCTGATTGTTATAAAGTATATAAAAATATAAAACAGTGTTTCAGCACGAATAATTAAATGAATTCCACCTGTAAAATTTCTAAAAGTGAACAAATCAGAATGTAGCTTTTGTTATTTTTCAATAGTTTAATTTGATTAAATAGAAGTTGTGATAAATAAAGATATTAATATCAAAATGAATGGAGATTTATAATCATTGAAAAAATTAATCGTTATCATTAGTTTTTATTGAAGAATGTTTTTGTATACATATAAATTATAGTAACAATAATTATTTGCGTCGTATAAGTTTGAAAAAATGTTTACTTGTTTCGTGGCAACCATTTTGTTGAATACAAATTTTTATTAATGGGTTCAATGCCTTCATAAAATTATGTTATTTAATATGAACTTTCAAGGTAAAATTATAAAATCAATGGAGACAATATCTCAATTTATAAATTTATGGATATAAAAAATATATATATATTTTGGCTTTAAGTGGAACATTTTACAATACCATTATTAAAATTTTCATTATTTGTGTTTGAAGATAAGTTCATGATAAATACCTTTTATGAATCTGAGTTACTTTTAATTTTGATATTTTAAATTTCAATACTTGTATAATTATTTCTATCTTTGAAGTTATTTTTAAGTTATAGGTGTCATAATATTCACGGAAATGCCATTGCCTAAAATTTATTTTGAAAGGTATATTTGATAAAAAAAAAAAAAACAGATATTATATTTGAAATGTAAATAGCTCTAAATTTTTTTTTACTAGCCACTGTTCTAAACTAGTAGATTCTGAAGTAAACATTTAAAAAAAGTACAAAAGCCATGTTAGTGTTAGTTAAAATTTTCTCAAATATTTTAAATTTCATTTTAATACTTTTATACCTGCATGATGATAATTGAATGCTATCGAAATGTTATACCAACTTACAAACCCTGTTATTAAATCTAATTGTTTTTTTAGGGTAGCGGAATGAGTTTAAAAGAAAGTAGCGTGGAAACATACAAGAAACTGGAACGTGACATCATCCGTGAAGAGCAAGCGGCACCAGCTCCGTCTTTAGGTCACGAGATGGCTAAGTTGGATCGATTTGTTGCTGACATAGAAAATTTAATGGGTCAATTGAGTCAAGAACGTATTGCAGATATTGAAGTTATATCTAGCGACAGGTTTTCCCAAAAATACTTTAATCCCAGGTAAAATTAAGTGACCTAAATTAAATAAAAATTAAATTAACTGAAATATTTTATTCAGGATAATGGATGAAAGTAATAATGCTATTCGTAATGTAATAACAGAGTTGAGAGTGAACATGAATCATACCCTTGCTATTGAACACGAAGAATTTATAGCTAATCTGAACAGAAAAGTATATCATTTATATTGTATATGTTGATTGTAGATTTAAACTTTGTATTTACAGGAAAGATTACATAGAAATACTTTGGATATAGGGGTACCTAGGTTTCATATATTAATATTGTCAAAATTTAAATTTAAAAGGCTTACTAGTTTAAAGTTTCCCACTTACAATACTCATTTTGGTCCTTTTTTTAGTTAGGATACACATGTTGTATCACTAATCTTTGGATTTTTTTATTAAAAGTAACTTTTCTTAATTTTCAAAAGTCTTTTGGTGGAAAATTGCATTGCCTATTTAATTTAATTTAAATAACCACACTAGAACACACAAAAAGTTGGTTAGAGATTGAGTTCTCTTTCATTGGAACATCAGAATTGCATAACTCGATCGCCGTGTTCTAATTTATAGCGTGTTGATTTTTATATATTTTAATGTTAATGATGCTATTGATTACTATTAGTGTACAATAACTATTAAAATATATTTATAAATATTTAAAATAATTTTAAAAATCTGTAATTTTTTAGTCGTTAAAGCTCCACAATTTAAATTGGTTAAGCCATATGAGAGCAAGAAGTGAAGAAGAAATTTCAAAACTCAGTGAAAAAGTACAACATTTACAAAAACTATATGAAAGTCAAGAATTAGTAATTAGTAAGTTTTTTTGGTACTTTTGGGTATATTATAAATTCACTTTTTAACTATACTGTTTAAATATCATATAATTAAAAAGTATTTAAACGTTTAATTAAAAAAACATGTGTATTTTTGAGATTTCTATATTAATTTTATTTTTTATAGCTTTCAATACACAGTATTCATGTAGTTTAAAAATTAATTTTTATTTTAATCAATAAATTGTAAAAATAAATACATTAAATTTAATTATAATATAAAATCATTTTTTCGAAAATTACAGAATTGTTGTTTAAAGTGCAATTATTCATTTAAAATGTATGCAATTGTGCACAGAAACCGTTGACGTGTCGTACCGCATTAAGGTCGATTCACACCATACGGAACAACGTGAACGTCACAGATCGGCAGCGTCACGTCACAACGTCTAACCTTATCGTATTGTTCACATACACCGGCCCCGTTACGTAACGTCAACATCGCGTGAAACACGGAAAGATTTTTTTTTTTTGAAGTGACGCTGCCGATCTGTGACGTGACGTTGACGTTCCGTATAGTGTGAACCGACCTTTACGGTTGGCATCACCAATCGGCCGGACGTTCGACCGTCACAGACTGTCCCTTTGCGACGAACGGATTCTATTGTTCTATTGGGTATACGATCAACATTTTATTATTTGATGAATGTACAATAGAACAATAGAATTTCACTTGAAAAATGTTAAAAACATTAAATGTTTTATAGTAAAACAAACGTTTGTTTTGTTTTATTAATAAAAAACGGCTTATTATTATATTTCACGAAGCTGAGGTGTTAAAAATAATAATCTATTGTTAATATCTCATTAAAAATTGAATAACTTTAGGTGTTAAGTGCAAGTGCAAACTGGTAATTATGCCACTGCTACTGTGCGTTAAAATTACTTCTCTACCGTGCATTATTAATTTTTTAATGGCATGTACAGGAGAGTTATCAAAAAACAAACTCTCTAATACTGATCAGTTAGAGAGAGAGTTGGACAGAGTTCGTAGCTACCGCGATACATTGGTTAGTGGTGAACTATCGTGGAAAGACGCCACAATATTTTCCCAAGATGCAACTGATTATAGTCTTACAGCTTACGAAAGCTGGCAATCGCTGAAAGATGAAGTGTATGTATCCCATAAAAAACGACAACATTTTATAGTGTAACAAGTTGTCGATTTTCCATTTATTATTTAAAATTGTACGCATATTCCAGAGACGAATCTTCAAGATTTCGCCAAGCATTGCGAACAAGAGATTCAATGCATCAAGCGGCACTGTGCGTTCGAATGGCGCAGACTATGTTACCTGGCGTTCAGTTTCCATATTGCACATCTAGAGAAATATTTGCTATTTTACAGGTAAGATAACGAAATGACACTCGATAAAGACATCTAAAACCGTGACCTCATTTTCACCAGGTCATTGAATACTTATTTACCGATTTACAAGTACCTGAGAGGTACGGTCACGCATTAGAAGTTTACAAAAGTTTCAATAAAAGAGCATCGGCGTTGACTAATTGGCTCAAACAAGTAAATCCATACACTTTCTTAATTTCGAAATATCAATGATAATTATTGTAACTCCAAAATAATTTTTATTTGTATTAAAATATTAAATTATGAACAAAATATCATTCCATATTTAGACAACTGATGATACCATTCACAAAGACGTAGAAGAAGTGGATGAACGAATTTCTGTGTTAACTGATAAACTAAGTCAAGAAAGGACGTACTTAAGGGTAACAAAATTTTGTTGTTTTAATGTCGTATTTATTTTGATTTTAAATGTGTTCTAAAACGATATATTTGTTAGACAGGGTTCCACGAGACCCACTCAAAACGGTTTGACACACCACCACAGCAACCTATAACTAAAAAATGGCTGAATGATTCATTGGATGTTAAAAGAGAATATAACAATTTGTGCTCTAAATTACAACTATAAATATAATTCAGTCAATATTTAATAACTATATAATTATAATGTAAAAATCTAAAAACCTTTAATGTTTATGTTTTTTAGTCTTCAATAATATAAATCTTTATTATACAATAATTATTTTGATAATTATAATATTAATTAATATTATTATATTTGATATTATTAATTAATTCATAATTTGTAACGTTTTAGTTTCAATAGTTACAAGTAACTTTTCAGTTACACGTGTAATTTTTTTAATAACCCTCTTTTTCTGCCCATTTACTTGATAAGTGAGGTTCGTGCACAAGAATCTTGTTAAAAGCATTCAGTTTCTTATATTGAAAGATCTTTATTACTTGAAAATTTTTTAACTGAGCTCCTTGATGAATAATACTAATATGACTGTTTACCAAATGTATTAAAATTTTTCATTGCATTTTTTCCAATGATCCAACTATTACTTATTTTAGCAGTTTATTTTCTTATCATTACATACATAACAAAATGTATAATGCAGGCCCTTATGTGGTAATAATGATAAAATACTCAACACAGTGGGGTGCGGCATAGTTGGGTCAAATATAATGATATTTGACAGTGATTAAAATCACTAGTAGAAAGAGTTTAATTTTAAAAAAATTAGTGAATTATTCCAAAATCTACATTATCTCTTATTTCCTTATTTATATCCTGATTACAAGTTTTATGATTTATAAGTGTAACGAATATATATATTTATATATTAAATATTATATGTAATAATATAAATATTATTTCTCATAAAAAATTATATTGATCTATATATTTTTCAAAAAGTTTATAGCTTTATAAAAAATAATTTTTTTACAAAAATCGTATTTTTTTTTATTAACTTTGATGCCCGATTTCACCAAGAAAACAAATTAGAGTCTGAAATTTTATTTTTTCATATTAGAGTATATTACATAAGCTTTAATTTAAGGTATATATAAAAGTTAGTATTTCCGTAAAACTTTCAAATGTTAAGTTGAAAAAGTTAATTTTTTGTGTAAAAGTTGTCATTGTGAGTCCCCCTCTGGGCAGGTAATGGGTCAAATTTATAAAAAAAATATATAAAATAATAGGTAAAGACATCATGCATCTATGAAAAAAAATTATATTGATTTGGTCATTTTTTAAAAAATTATGGCAGTTTTAAGAAAAAAAAAATTGAAAATTTCGAAAATTAGCAATATTTAAATTTGTAATTTTTTAGGAAATTTCTTCCAAACATGGGAACGAGGGAAATTTTTTCAATTTTGAGGGTAATATCTTCGATTAGATACGATTTGTAATCTTTGGATGTATCGTTTAAAGAAATCGGTTCGATGATAGCTGAGAAAAAATTGTAACAAACAAAAAAAAACAAAAATTTAAAAAAAAACGCATTAAAGTAAAATTAATACCTTTTCATCTTTCCTTCGAAGTTAAAAAATTTCTTTATCCTTGTGTTGTTAATAATAACCCTTAATTTTTTAATTATGAGTTATGTATTTTAATATAAAATTAAGTATCCTTAAAAGTCGAACTAATAGAGAAACTATTTTTTGGTAATATTAGTTTTTAAGGTCTTTCTTATTAAGAGACGATAATTTAGTGTGTGGGCGTGTCTCATGCTTTTTGTTTAATCAGTACATATTTTTATATTCATTTTTTTTAAAAATTATAACTATAGCTATTATTTTATTTGATATGATTGGGTTTAAAATTATGATAAACATACAAAATATTTCATCAATTTAAAATTAATTATCATTAAAATTATATGAAATAATTAGAGATGTGTATATAAAGACGAACTTGAAAAAGTTAGATTATTGTTAAAATTTAAAGAATGTAATTTTAGTTTTATGTATATTACTGTACATAAATTATTACAACTTAAAATAATAATTATTTCAATTAATTTCATTATTGATAATATGTATTTAAATTAAATTAACATTAAAAAGATATTATTGACACCTTTTTATTCCTCCAAATTTTCTTTAGATTAACGAGTACAGTGAGATGTGAGACAACGAATCATCTTATACTTGTCATATTTCAAACCACATTATATTTACTAATACACGTTTATACAATTAAATATTCAGTTTTTCTTAAATAAAATCTTATGAAATTTACTGTACACTATTCTCTTTAAAAATAATTTAAAATGTTTTGCTTCGATAATCCCTTGTATATAATTAAGATGAACGAAAGAGATTATTAGTACATATTAAAACATTGAAATTTTAGTATCTGATCATAGATCACTGTATGTTATCATAGAATGCATATAATTAAGAATAAGCGGACCTGCATTAATGTGTCTGCTTATACATTGATGTTTGTACTAAGTATAAATTTTAAGAAATAATAATATATACTATTAGTTTTATGTGTAATATGTTTATGGATATTGTGATAATACAGCAAACAACTATAACCTTTAGATTGAAACACATAATTTTATTAGCAAGAGTTGTTTGAGAACAGAGTTCTGAAATTTTATAGTGTAATTTTTAGGTAATGATATTTTTTATTCTATTAATCGTTATGTTTGTGCATATCTTATTTTATATATTATCTTACAATGTATTTAATACACAAAAATATTATTTAACATTTTTTCTTATCACATAAAAAAAAATAAACATGAAAGTTAAAATGAAATAAGAGTTATTATATAACAAGGCGACACTAATTGTTTTATTTTTCCATGAACACTCAATAACATTTTTAATAAATAACTAAATAAAAATCTATACTAGATAATAAATGAGTTCGAAAATCCATACTCGTTTAACTTAAAATAATGAGAAAAGTAGATTTTACTATACATAACAGCTAAGCAAAGTAATTTTCAATAATACATCAATAAAATATTTTTAATCTAAATAAATAATCTGTACAGTTATCATTATGATTATGAAGTTATTGCTAATATTTATGACAAATACATTGACTTTTCATTAATATGTTTAAACATTTCCAAATTTATCATTACATTGTTTTAATCTAAAAAAAACTATTCCAAATTCTAGTTTTTGAAAACTAACATATCGTAATATAAAAACATGCAGGTTTATCTATGTAAAAAAAATTGTATGATTGTTTTCATAACAAATCATTGTTAAGATATTTATAAAAGAGAAATATATTGTTTTACAATTAATTTTTATCAATAAATTGTTATCAATATACGTATCAATCATACATTTTAACTTAATTTTAAATCATAATTTTTATAGAATAAGTCCTAATATATTTAATTCAATAATATTAAATAAAAATGTATAATATAATAATAATAATAATAATTAAAATGTATCAACAACAATAATAAACAAAACTTAAATTGATTTATATTTTTTAAGATTGGTGACTAAAAAAAAAAATTCATAAATATTGCACATTGCTTATAAAAAAAAGAAATAGAAAACTTTACTTTTGATTTTTTTATCTATTCTAAGTAATACAAGATATAGAAGAACTAAGGAGGTAATAAATTTGTTTAATTCTTAATTAAAAAATTACTATTAATTAATGAACAGTATTCATTCATGTTTATGACTTTTAAGGAAGATCGGACTATGTCATTATTATAGAAACACAATAAAAATATGTGTATTAGAGATGAAAACTGTCATTTCTTATCTGTATCACAGTCAAAAAAAAAAAATAATAATAATTTTATTTTAGAAATATAAGTAAAGGGAAATAAATTAAACAAAAATCAAATATCTATGTTTCCTCTATAAATAAGACGTCTACTTCACCAAGGTCTCCACATACTGTCATGTTCGTGTTCTCTTTTCACACTGAAATCAATGGGCTCTTCTCCTTGAGCCCTCCCTTCGCCTCCCGGATTCTGTTGACAGTGCACATAGTGGCTAGGTAATAAGAACACAACTTGTCCATCTGGAAGCTGAGAGGGAATTACCTGTTATATAGATATTTTTAGACTGTTCGGATACATTACATATATTATGTTATGAACCTACTTGTACTACAGACAGAGGTTGGGTAGGGTCGTTTGAAGGAGCAACGACCACACTAGCTGTAAGTCCACTGCGATCGATCGATTTATCTTCTACGCCGACGGATCTGCTCCGAGTACGTTTTTTCGGAGGTTCTGATTTTATTCGATCGTTCCTACTGTCCGCAGTACTACAATTTGATTCTTCGTCGCCACCAATCATGTCCTGAAATGAAACGTTATCGTGGTGTTTGATTGAGTTTACCCGTATAAATGCCTCGAGAATTTCGAAAACCGATACTAATTTACTCACGTCGGGTATGACCACCGTAGAATTACTAAAATCTAAATCGATTTCAGACGAACAGGTGTCCAAATGTCTTAAAAGACGCTGTTTGACGGCTGGTTCGATTACTGTAGCGCCGGGCGTGATCAGATTACCAGCCCCAGCGCTACACATGTGTAATTCTGGGCATTCTAAAAATCTGGTAACCTAATAACGTAATGAAGAGCTTTAGTGTTTTTCAGGCATAACGTACGAACCGTTGGAAAAGTGTTACAAGTGTAAAGGTACGTGTGTGTATATATAAATTGTGTTGTTACCTCTCTTGCGCATTCTTGGAAGCCGGCCCGATATTTATCTCTGACATCTGAGCTCAGTACTTTTTGGCGTTGCAAATGGCGCACGGTGAGCTCCAATATGTCAGCTTTTTCCAATTTTGAGTGTTTTGTGTTCTAAACAGCAACAGTACAAAAAACGAATTTTATTTTTAACACAAATTCCGACACACGCGTAGTGTAGTACAAAGGCTTTGAGTTTACCTCGGTCCTAGTGGAATCTAAAATGAGAGTTTTTAAAAGTGCTAATGATTGGTTTATTCTCGCACGTCTTCTTTTCTCCATTAGTGGTTTGTTAGCCTATAAAAATATCAATTGATTATAAAAAATAATATTATGCTTGGAATTTTTTCAATTCTATGTTATGGTGTACACCAACTAACATTCATTAGAACTGCTCAATCATTAATGCTTTTTTTAGACTCGATGCACACAAGAGGGCTTGATTTAGTAAAAATATTCTTTTAATTAACATTAGTTATAGTCATTACGGTTTTAATCGAACAAGATGAAAAACATTTTCATATTTTACTAAACATATATTTCGATATAAAATATTGTTTCGTTTTTAAAATTATCGAAAAACCGATTTCTTACATCTAGACATGACTTGCATAGTGCTAGGAAAGTCCTACGAGGGTGTAAAGCGCTATACATTTTCTTGGTTCCTTTCTTCCAATAGATATTATGACGCGCAATTATATGTTTTGAACGTTTTTCAAATAAAAAGTACCGATAATAGTCGACTAGTGATCATTTACATAAAACTGGACTAGTCAAATAAATATTCAAATACTAGAAAAGTTTTAATTATTTTTATTTCTTATATTATCTATTTAAAAAATTCGACACTGAATAAAAGTGTAATAAGCAATAGGTTTTTTTTATTTATAAAATTGTTTTTCCAATGTTTACGACACGCCCTTCTCTTACACAGTAGAGCGTACAATTAAAAGTTCAATTTTATTCATATGCTGCGCTCGTCTCGGAGACGATTTCAAAAAAAAATGTCATGATCAGTCCGTTCACAATAGGTTACAATAAAAAAAGGAGAAGGTAGTGGTGACAGTACGCGGATTGTCATGACGGCAGAGCAATGATTTATGCACGCGCGCACACACACAAAGTGCCGCCGCGCCGCTTATGACAGACGGTAATGTGTGTGCGGTGGCGGCTGCCAAATGGCACGCGGTGGCGGCAGGGCAACGATTCCACACGCCGCCAAGGGTTTATCCGTGTCGTGACTTAACGTCGTGCCGCCGCCGACACGTTCCAATGTTATCATACCGTGACACGGTATCGCACTTTCATGAGGCCGCCGCCGCCGCCGCGACGGTAAACGCAGTAAAAATAAAACGTATAGACACAATTGCGCTTTCCCTCTTTTTTTTTTATTATGATTTATTCCGGTATCCGTCTCACGAAGATATTACATGTCTCTACAATAATAACAATAATAATAATGGTATTATTATTACTGTGGAGCGACCGATGCGGGAATGACGTTCGAGTGGGTGGGTGGGGTAGCTGCCGTTTTTAGTACGACTGGGTCTTAACAAGCTACCGCCTTTTGCTAACGAGCGACTGGAACGACCATCCAGTGGTCCGCAAAGAGCGCGTGTCGAGATAGCAGTGGCCGTCGCCGCGCTCACCTACAGAACACTGTGAACCTCCTGACGGTCGAAACATTGTGGCCACTGAATTTCACATCGAAGAAATCTTAGCGTAACTAATCTACGACGCTTAGATAGCATACCGACGAATGAAAACATCAGCGGTACAATAAGTGTGACATTAGTCGAGTTTCACCGTTAAGCAGACGGTTATGAGTTCTCACGCTTTGTATTTTGTAAATAAGTGCGAATACATTTCAGGTTTGAGTAAAATAATATTTTTTCCTGAAATACGAGGCAATCTATATAATGTTTAAAATTACTGTTTGAAATGAATATTAACAGGAGTATTTTTGTTGGTTTTAAAAAAATACAATCACTAGGCGACTGAATATTTTCTTTAGGTCGCCTAGTTCGCTAATATAAACAATTCACCGTCTGAGAGCTGTCTGTGGTAATTTTAATAATAAAACAAACTGGAGTTTCACACTTATATTCCGTCATGCGTAGATAATTTTTACTTGTTATTCACTGACAACACGATCATTTTTTTGGTTTATAGCAATAATAGAGTCCGATTAGAAAATGTTCTTTTCCAATAATCCACGTACTATCAATATTATATTTGTCATTTAGGTAAATTTCAAAATTCTGAATTCCCGTCAATATTGAAATTTTTAATCCGATTTCCTACACGTTCAGTACTGAATGCAATTTTATTACAAGTAACAGGACAAATAATATTCGCGTAAAAAGAAAATTGTGACATAATTTTTTAAATATGTCTGAACTTGACGACGGTATGATTTACAAGATTTAAACATTTCTTCATTTGTAAAAGTGTCTGTGAAAAATACATGGCAACCCAACAGTTGAATTCCTAATGACCACACGAATAAAAACAACGGTAGTAATAAATAACAATTATCACGACGACATCGGCCGTCCGACGCGACGCTAGACACGTTTAGCAACCAATGTCTGTCTAGAATCTAGATGGTCACGGACGAAAGCGTCCTTGCGGAGAGCGGTGTCGAGTGGAATCGACGGAGAACGGCTGCTGGCGGACGGTCCGTGTAGCCGCCGACAATATATGAGATGCGTGAAAGGAGGGTAGGACTGTACGCCGCACTCCGAATCCCGATTTAGTAGTGTAGAGTAGTTCACCACCGCCGCCGCCGCCGCCGCCGCCGCCGCTCCTAGACACGCATCAGACAACAACAAACAACACCGCCACTCAGTATTCACGCACACTTACAACAATAATAAAATACATATATATGTGTGTGTGTGTGTGTGAGCAAGCACGTTTTCCGCCCACCGCTTCTGCTGCTGTGCATTAACATCGCCGAATTCAACACAACAATTATTATTTCCGAGCAGATATCAAACGCGTGCGGCAATCAGAAGGTAGGAGAACGAAAAATGTTTACACGCGTAGGCATGCGGCAAGTCAACAGAAGGTCGGTGGTAGGCCAGACGACGGGAGGCTCGCGTACGAAAACCCGATTGGTTTTGTTCCAACCGTCGTAGCCGACACCATAAGCGGCTACTTATGGACGGCGGCCGTGTCTGTCCATTGTGTCCAGTACGAATGAGAAAAAACCAAGTAATAGAATGTCGATAGACATTATCGAGTACAGAAAAGTCTGTGATTAAATATAAAAAATATAACGGACACGTTTTGTTTAACTTTCAGTATAGAATTTCGTATCGTTATGATTACTGCGTTGAAAACGTTACTCAACTGGGTTGGTATTTTTTAACAGTAGTCAAAGTACTAGTGTTTTTAACAGTAACGTTTAGTATGATCATTCGGTGAAAAACTATCAACACAAATGTACTGTCGTTGTACTCGGTACTTTATGTGTATAGTTCGGTATTGTATACTTAAATTTTTTTTCTTACGGAGAACGACTTAAACGTTTTTTCTCTAAACATGCCACGTTTTCTAAATATATAAATGTTAACGCGGTTTCCTTTGCATAATTACAAAAGGGTCATGATTTTGTGTTGACCTTAAAAAAAGAGAAAAATCATAGCGTAGGGTCAAAAAGCATACGCTTTGTACAATCCACTTTTCAATATTGAAAAATTCTTATTCCGCGAATAAGAATTTTTTCTGTTAATAACAAAAATAGTTTTTTCTTAATTTTACTACAGTAATTATTTATTTTCCAAAATTCATTTAAAGTTTTTCTATCGACTTTCTTCAGTCATTTCATTTCTGGAAATCAACAATATTTCATATTCGTCTGTTACGAGAACGGGATCAAATTTAAAAAAATATTATTCATTGTAAAGTAACTGAATGTACTTTAGTTCTTTGGTTTGACGTTGAACGAGATGGTAAATTTTACTACATTGAAGTACTTAAATCTTTGCAATTCAATCTTTTCAACAAAAATTATAAAAAAAAGTGTCTGTTGCCGTCTACGGTACAAGACTAATTTATTTCTAAAAATCGATTATAAATAGCTTATTTTAAATTTATAACTCGAAGAAAAAATTGTCCTGTCTACTCCAAATTAAATTATTATAGATTCACTGTGGTAGTTAAAGAAAATTTTTGACCTCCACATAGTGGCGTTTCCATGATATTTTGAGGAGGCTTTTTATACATTCTTACTAACGACCAAGTCATATACTACTATTAATAGTAATAATTGGCTAATGGGGAACCTATAGTCCCTATACTCCCTCCATTTGTCTACATTATGGCCTTTTCCTTTGAGGTAGCATCAACAACCATTTCATTAGAAGTTCGAAATGAAAAGTTGCCTAAAGGATTTTTCTCTTTTATGAGAAACGTATCACATGTCGTATTATAAAGTGAATTCATACGACTTTGGAATAAATATTTTTTTTCTTGTAGAAATAAACCGTTAGTAATTAAAAAAAAAATAAATTGAATCTTTTATCGATACATTTTTTTTAATATTCCCACGATAATAAGCCCACAATAGGCTTAATTACATAACGTGTCGATAAAATTCAAACAGTTATAATTACTTAGTAAAAAACTTGAAAATTCAACGAAGAAATGAATTTCCATTAAATTTTAAAGTTTAAAATGATTTCAGTGGAATTCTAATACTTGACCTGTTTAATTTTAATTATTAAACAATAAAAAAAAAGACAATTACCCGTTTACCATCCTTTTGATTAGACGTTTGTGAAAAAACCAAAGAAGAACTAGTGACAATCGGTTCTCTTTTGCTAAAGGGATGCACGGTGGCCGTCACTGGGGTTGTGGTCACAGTGGCCGCTGCTGCGGCGTTATTGTTGCTATCGTGGATTCTTGCGGACGTCGGGGCGGCTAATACGGAAAAAGAAGGATCCGGTTCACATTTTCCTGTCATCATCAAACACGCGCGTGCTGTGTGATAATCGTGTAGCCGGACGCAATCACATGTCGCGAGCGCACCCGACGTGTGACTACTACTAACTGCGGGCCGCGGTTCCCTGACGGTAATGAGAGAAGCGAGAACTCGACGCCGTCGGCGGCACGGGTGACCCGACCGCAATGTCGACACCTCTCTTCCGCCCGGCTGGCAATTCAACCCCACACACCTCCGGCCGAGTGAGCGCGATCCCTCCAATCCGCCGCTCACTACCACCGACAACGTTCTCACTACGCACACACGCACACAGATGCATATATACATATTTCCTTCCCACTACCTTTCTATCTATATACACACGGCCGACTTCCCACTCGCCGTCACCGCCGCAAGATCGGTGTAATAGCCGTGACGCCACTGACGACCCGCGCGCGCTTTGGGCGCCAACGGCACGCCCACCACCCTCACGTGGTAATATTAAATTATACGAAAAATCTCCTCTATTCTCTTCGCTCCTGACGTGTACCTAACCGTGCGAAGTATGACGATCAGAGAAGGGCACAAGAGCTATCCGAGGGAGCACTGTTTTAGGGCTAAAAAAGTAAAACATATAACACCGTTCTAAAGGGTCTCTTACAAAAATAACATACGAACACAATTTGGAAACAGTGAAACACATCTGGTACCTATTTTTAAGAATTAAAATTATTACATTGTCAGTTGAAATTCTTCCATAACATTCTCAGTAGTTTGGAAATGCGTGTGGCAATGTTCAAATAATTGTGAATTGAAAAAAACAAATTAGTCCCACTAATAGTTACCTTTATAGTTGAGCGAGGTTTTTGAAAGTTCCCAAGTCAAGGTATTATTCAGATCCTTTTGATTGTATTTTTAAGGCGTTTTTTTTTTTAATAAATGTGAAAAAATAAACTGTAAAATATTTTCATATAAATGATAACAGTGTAAAGTTTTGGGAAAAATAAACACACACTGTCAAATTAAACCAACTTCTCGGCTAGTTGCGTCACCGGATCGCATAGTTCTTTTTTCAAGTTTAAATTTCTGATGTTGTGCTAAAGAATATGGACAAGTAGAACATTCGACCAGAACGGTAACACAGAGACACGTTACGACTCTGTTTTAAACTACTACGCTGACTTACGGACGAGTCAGATCAGTTATTATCTGAGATATGATTAATGATCTTATCATTATTTACCATCTGTTATTTTTATGATGCTATTATTTTCTACGCATAACTTGTTAAAATAACATCTTTTGCATCATTTTGGAAATCAATATTTTTGAAGGTGTTTTTTTTCCTTTATTAAAATAATATGTGCGAAATATGACTCATATACGAGCGTTGTAAAGTGTGTACTTAAGTTTTATAGATAACATATTATTTATATATTGGCAATTCGTATACTGGGAGTTATGAAAATTCTCGGTTTTCTCTTTTGAGTAATCAAACAACATTTTCACGCAGTCATAGATTTCAGGTTCTTTGAGAGCGGCTCGTTTCTTCTTTTCTCGGCACGTGCCTGATATTTATTTTATTATTAATATTTCTAATAACTATACATGTAAATAAAATTTATATAAATAAACAGTACGCGCTATAGGTACAATATGTTCGTTATGTATTTAGGTTGTTTCGTCTGTTTTTAAATATTCATTTGTAAAAAACAATGTTTAAATCATTTACATACTGTACATTTTATGATTGTTTCGTAAACGTAATTTGATTAATTAGTACAGTTTTAAAAATAAAATACTCTGAAAATTTAGAAAGATGGAATCTATAGCGTGTGGTGTATCTAAAAACAAACTTTCTTTATTCTAACTTATTTTCATAATATCTCAAACTATCGGGGTTTTTTTTATTCATTTGTAAGCCAATAGTATAACACCGTTTTGTTTTTTTAGCATATCGATCTATAATGCGGGCGGATGTGCTAGTCTTATAGTGATAAAATTTGGATTTATAGTGCGTACTCGAAATAGGTACAAAAGGAAATCAATGGGCAACGAAGGAAAAGTGATTTCGATTTGTCGAAATCGTTTCGAAAAATAAACTCGAGTTCGGCGACTACAGTAGAAAAAACCAATCCCAAAATAATTCTGACAATTATTGTCTTGCGGGTGTTTCGTCGGAGAAATGTTATTGTGTCGTGCACAGTGTGAAGGGACTGGACTCGAGGGAGACAAGGAAATCCGAGAGGCATTACAAAAGTCATCGTTTATTTTTTCTCTTTTGTCGTCTCGCAAAATATTACACGATATCATCAAACCGGAGAGCAATTAAAACTGTAAAGAATATTTCGCCGTGAATCAGATACACTGTGCGCGACAGACCGTGTCAGCGTTTTCCACCGCAACGAGAGAGTAGATGCGCGGGAGGCCCGGCGGCGGCGGCGGCGTGTGTAATGAGTACACGCGCCTCGGCACAAAGCTTAACCAACACGACCGCCACCGCCTCTGCACGCAACCGACGGAACGCAAGGGCGGACTGCGCCGTTCGAGGGGATTTTATGGCGCACGCTGTAATTACACTACGTTGTTGGAAACGAGGCGGCAGGGGCCCGGTCACAGGTGTCGGACACCGACTAAAACTTCCTCTCCCTCTTGCTCTTTTTCACACACAAAAACACACATCACAATCCGCCCACCGCCAACAACACACAACTCGCCCCGGCGATAACGATACCGACGCGTAATATCATACCGCCGGGTCCAATGTATTGTGAGCGGCCGCATGATCGTGTATTATGTATACACCGCCGATGTTGGTGACTAAGCAGAAATTCGGATTAAAGTATTTCTACATAATTTCAGTTATAAAAAATGTCTACTGCGAAATTGGCTACTCGGCTAAAGATTCTGATTTTCTTTTAGGATCTGCTTTAGCGAAATTCCATTTTTCATGACTCCAAAATTCGCGTTATATCCACACGAACGCCAATTAGATATTAGATAACCTTCGGTTATCGAGTATAATTTATGCGTTTGGATTTTTTAACATTTATCTTTTACACGTGCACTTTAGTCATCTCTATGTCACTTCAATCAATTACCGCGACATGGTTAAGAGCGACGAGGGGATAGACCCCTTTAGAAAGCAGCAAAATAAAAACTCAAAAGTGAACAGTGTAATTAAAATTTCGCGAAAAAGCTTTTATTTCGAACGTTACGGAAAAACAACAATATTTGATACACTTTCCATCTATCAAGTTTCACATATTATAGAGAATACTCTTAAGCGAGTGCAACGTTTGATGCCAAGTAGATATATTATTCTTCATAGTTATTCGTGAAATTAAAGAGAACATTTTTATAGCTGACATAAAAAAAATTCGTCATTTTCATAAAGTCAATCAATCTATTATGGCTACGTAATTCAAGTAAAATACATGGAAAACAATAGAATTAAAAAAAATTTACACTCAAGTGGATTTTTAGGAATATTGCAAAATTCAGTTGTTGATTTCCTACGGGAACATTATCTATGAAAACTTGATTTTTTTAATATTTCACGTAATTCCACGAATATGATTAATAGCGCATCACTCGGAGTGGCTATCATGTATACCATTACATGTAGAGTTTTAATCTGTAACGAGGAATATCTCTCTCGGGTTTTTTTTTTTTTTTATCCTACGGGTATTAAGCTTACACTGCGGTCCAACTTCCGGTGACTGTTGAAGAGACCGAGTGCGCACGGTGGCAGTGAGGACGTGTTGGAGGTTAGGCCGTGAAGTGGTGCAGAGTGGAGGGGGCTTACGGGTCTCTGGGGCTTATCCGGAACGGGCGTGACGGGTTTAATAAATGGTTGAAGAGGCACCTCGGTTAGGGGGCGAACACGGTAGTGACGGCAATAGCGTGTACAGTCCGACGTGCGGCCGGGGCGGGCGCGGGGTATCGAACCGCAGCGGTAGTCGCGTGCCATAAACCTCCCGCCAGCAATCATCTACGGGCAACTGCTGCCGGGTGGTACACACACAAAAGTTACAACACAAGCTCAACAACGGGCACAGGCATTTGTTTTACAAACCTAGTTGATCGTTAAAATTGAAATCCCTTCTTATTTTTTTACATTTGTTTTTAAATTCAAAATTAACTCTTGTCTCGTTACGTCTAATGTTGTGCTGCGGTAAACATTACCTTGTTTTAGTCAGATGTGATAGTTATAAAGAATTTCAAAGTAAACGGTCAAAAGTTGCTCCAAACGAACACATTGTGTTTATTACTCATACAACCCATCCCTTCGATATTATCAAGAATTTAACATATGCATTCGATTTTTGACAATTCTTTTAAGAAGAAACAGAGAAAATGAATAAATTATAAAATATTGATGAAATGTAATTTTCATGGAATATTTTTTTGCTAATAATTGGAACACTAATAAGTTAAAACTTAAAATTATATATTTTACGCCAGCATTCGTTTTCTGGATATTAAGACACCGCCGAAAAGTTGATTGGATCAAATTTCATACCTTTAAAAATTCAATTTTCTGATGAGACCAGAACACTAAGGTTACGTAAAAATCTCGACTAAAATTTTGGACAAATGGAAAAAAATCTTTGTTTTCCAAGTGTAATATTGTTTTGCCGTTCGGCAATTGTAACTTTGAGACTTGAAAACAAAACCAAATTAGGAGTAGTTTTACAAGTAATGTCTACTAGTTTTCATATTTTGTGAAAAATATTCACATAGAACGGTACGTGCCGTTTCGGGTTTTCCGATGTCACAGTTGATAGTGTAACGTTTGTAAATACGATTCCGGACGACGTTGTCAGCACGGCGCTCACACGCCGGTGGCCGCCAACTGACACCACAGTGTTTCTCG
Source organism: Daktulosphaira vitifoliae (assembly GCF_025091365.1). Classification (NCBI taxonomy): domain Eukaryota; kingdom Metazoa; phylum Arthropoda; class Insecta; order Hemiptera; family Phylloxeridae; genus Daktulosphaira; species Daktulosphaira vitifoliae. The sequence goes on from NW_026099575.1 coordinate 4,667,343, forward strand.
GGTTGTGTTGTGTGTTCGCTCTGTGGGCAATCCCACGAAGGTCGGAGAGACTAGGAAAGTAGCGGGACGACGACGCACGCTGGCGGAAAGAGGACTCAGACAGCTCCGGGCGGCGCATTTGTGTCTGTACCACTACTCACTACCGCTGCGAACCTTCAGCGCCTCCGCGTACGTGTTCGTACATATACAATGCGGCGGCAATATCCATTCTATTCCACACACTTGGCGCTATTAGCCAACAGACACGACGCTTAATCGGTCGACTGGTATGCGGCGGATATTCATTAAGTGTACTTGCTACTGTCCACAGTAGCAACGACGGTATTCGCCCTTAGATCGTAAACAGATCAAAAATTGAATATAACACCACAATACATGGCATAACATTTTCGTAATAAAATATCGTTAAAAAACTGTTTTTTGGTAGTCGTGTTTATTTATGCATAGCAAGATTCGTAACGTCTGCTAGAGAAAATGAATACATTTTAACGGCATAGTACGTTTCAGGTTTCATAAGAGCACAACGAAAAGAATACCGAACTGTATTCAGTGCGTGAGGTGTGTGGTCCGATCGATCGGGGCGCCATCGACGGTGGCGTACTTTAGGTCCGTCTGTTGGTCGTCGTGCCGTGTAATTATCAAACGCCGCCGTTACCATCACCACACCGAACTACGGACGGGGAGCCATTACAGCCACCGTCATCACTACCACCACAATATCTCCTCACCGGTTGGCATTTATATACATATACATAGAACCTATTGGATTATACAGAATATTATTCAAATGTATGCCCGCGCTGAACTGGACCCCGAAAACCTTGTAGGAATTTTAGAGGGACTTTATTTATATCAAAAAAAGTCAAAATAATAAAATTTCTATCTAAAATTAGTTGCAATAGTAATAAATCCAAATTTGTACTTTACTCTAACGAGGATTGGGATGAAAGATATTCAGATATAAAACAGAAAATATAGAATTTTTGAGTCTTTATTTCAATGAAAGTGTACAAATAAGCAAAAGTGAATACGTTATGGAGTAAACATTTTTACCCGTTCCGTTTTTTAAAAGGCATTTTTTTTGGTAACTATAGCTCTGAATCACTAACACTTTAGTAAAATTGTGTCATTGAAGTTTTGAAGATATTTTTCTAAAATTTCTTTTAATGAATTATTTATTGAACATTTTTTGATAAACGCAAACAAGGACTCCAAGGCACGAGGCCCGGGGGTTTGAACTCCGCTCGTCACGGTCTTAAGACGGCTCTGTAGGCTGTGAAAAATCTTTGTGTCTAAGATAGAACTAAAAAAATATTAAAGAATAAGATCACTTTTTAAGGGCCTTTGTTCAGGGAGATAATAGGATTCAAAACCCCTCGCAAGATGAAAATAATTACGTGTTAAAGATACAATTTGGAGGGATAATAAACAATTTTCTTATGTATTTCCTCTTTCTACAAACAAAATCTTGATTACGTCACTACTATCATCTTTAATATTTTGAAAAATCTAAGCTTCTAGATTTTAATTTAAAAACGAACAAATTGGACAAAATTTTACACTGAAGAGTCCAAAAACGACAAAAAATGTTGCCACTACTCTTTTATGTTATGATTTTAGTTCTAATATTTCAAAACACAAAAATTATTACTTTTGTGTCATCTCCAATCAGTTGAAATTAAAAATAACATATATTGAAGAGAAAATTATTCAACCTTTAACGAAATTAATTATTTAATTTAAATTTAAATTAATTAATATGACAATTTTTTTTCATATACAGTTACAGTAGAAGATCGGGGTATTAAGAAATCAAGATCATGAATTTTCTGGATTAAATAGTTAAATAAATGAGTTATAAACATTATTATTGAAATATTAAATAATAAGTATGAATAATTTTTCTAAGCGTATCCTTATATCAGTCCAAAAATACTCAGAAACAATTAAAAAGAGATACTGTTTTATAATTATTATACATGTACAATAAATATTTTCAGACCCTAGGTAAACTATTGTGTACACATCAATTTTTTTAATTTGTGGTCGTAAATTTATAGTAAAAATAGTGCTTTAAACATTAAAAGATGCTATATTATGTAAGCAACCAAACTAAAATAAACATTTTTTCCAAATTTCAAAATTAAAAAAAAAAATTGTAACCCTTTTCTCTGGTCACTCTTCTCAAAAAATTGATATTGAGTCATTTACACTAAAAATGAAAAGTTGGGATTAAAAAGGGTTAATATGTAGACAGTAAAAAAATAATGGTTTGGGATGCTTCAACAAAAGTTTTTTTTTATAAAAAATATATAGAGAACAACTTGAAGTAGTGGTAGGAGAAAATAACATTGATTTTTTTAACAACCTTAATATACACTATTAAAATATCACATACAGCAAAAATATACTTGCAGGGGTGTTAAGAAGAGCATAAGGCGTGTTTAACTTTTGGTCAACAAGCGTAATATCTTGAAATATACATCGTAACCCTGTAAAAATTCTATTGAATACTCTATAACTCATTTACGATAATACCACTACCTATAACGTAATGAGAGAAAAGCTTTTTATTTGCAGGAGAAAAAAATACTTATCAAAGTTTACTCATTATATCGTTGAAAATAGAAAAAATTCTCAGGCATAATTGATTTCAAATATTATTGTACAGAATTTCTTACAGTGGAAATATTTAAATTTGCTCAAAGAAATTTCAATTAAAAAACGCTCTCTAGTAGATAGCAACATAACTACTTGTATGTACGACTTGTTAAAACTAAACTATTGTAGAATGGTACTCGGATTATTAATTTTTTATATTGTTTAAACTTAGCTACATTAAAGACGTTTTTTTCTCTACAGTTACGAAATCAAATTTCGTCATAAAACCATCAAATTATTTTAAAAATTCCTTTTTATTACCCTATAATATATTATTATAGGGTATATGTATATTTTTTAAAAGAGCAACACATTGAAAACCTAACTTAGACATACAATTATATAAAAAATGTTTAATAACCATGTATCTGATAGAAATTAAATTATGCTTACAAAATAAGTAAATAATGAATAAATATTAGTAAAAGTTTTCATAATTTAAAATTTAATGTATTATAGAATTTAAAAAAATAATTATAAATGTGTTTCTTTATTGAAAAAAAGTACTTTTCACATAATTATAATTGTACTTTATGTACATTAATATGTTGTCATTACAAGAAATTTATTTTTAAATTAAAAACATACTCAATCACACTAACAAAAAACACACACACAAACTCGCAAAATTACTTAATAATTGTCTTCAAAAAGATGTATAATATAGTTTTAAAAAAGATTTTTATAGTGTTTTGGTAAAAGGAATGTTTAAAATAAATCAAAACTTTAAAAACATAAGTTTTTTCATAATTACTACAAAGAATATTATATCAAGAATAGAATATTAACAACAAATAGTGATGTAAAAAGTCTATAAAGTATTCAACAATTTGATTAATTAATTAAAAAATAAAATAGTTATTTTAATATATTTTGTAGTTTATTTTTTGTGATATAGTTTGTACCTATAAAGTATATGGTTGAAATTAAGGAAATTATGTGATGCTAACTAAAAAAATAAAAAGAAGCAAAAAGAGAGATTGCACTCCAATATAAAATGAGTGGTAAATATTTTATATTTTTATCAACCATTTGAATATAAAATCGTTGAGTTCAGTAAAACTTCATTTTTGAATATTGCTAAATAATACTGAATACTTAAAACTATAAATACTATGTTTTCCATTGAATACAATTAAATCATGTATGAGCTGTCTGAATATATATTTAATCGTTGAGAGTGTTAGTTAGTTCGAAAAATGTATTTTTTGTCCACAACATATGTTGTGTCTTATGAAAATGGTTGAATTGTGATGTATTATCTTGTCATAGTGGACAAACACAAGTATCTGTTGTTTTAGTGAGTTATCAAATTGTTTGTATATGTTGTATGAACTATGTATTGTCCTGAAAACATAAAGGAAACAGACTGAAATTTGAACCCTAAATTTGGTTTTTTACATAGAATTATGCTTTAACAGAATCAATATTTTACTTTATTTTTAAATAAATATTGTACTTTGTATTAGAAATAAATTATATTAATTCTGAATTTCTAATCAAATTTTCAAAATTAATTATTAAAAGTAATGTTTGTTTTCAATTTTAATACTTAAATGAAGATTTTTCAGCGTAAGTAACAGTTTTATAAAAATTTGACATTTCTTGAATTTGTACAACTAATGACCGCATTGCTTTATTTTAATTTAATATCTATCACAAATTTGAAAACCTAGTCTAATATTTTAATGAGTAGTTTGAAAACAATAGTTCAACGAATTAATTTATTTTAAATTTTCTAGTACTATAATAAAATTTTGACCTTATAAATATAATCAATTTTAAAGTTAATAATCTGATGTGAGTAAAAATTTATATTAGAAAAACTTACGAATACAACTATGATTCTTGCTTCATACGTTTACGATTTGGTTCCTTTGGTTCGGCTTCCATTACTTTTAAACGACTGTTATATATTTTATGATCATTTAGGCACTAAAATAAACAGATAAATGCACTTAAAAAAATGTTTTTCATTGTATATGTTAACAATAAAATTAAAATATATTCATATGTATACAGAGTGTCCCGCCAGACATATATTTTTTAATAGAATATTTTACTTTATTAAATTAAATTTTGAAAAAAGTAAAATGTGATATATGCACTTTGAACAAATATATATACATATATATATATATTGTATTGATGTTTCTAAGCAAATTGATATTTAAAGATGTATGTAAACGTCATACATTATTTTTATTTTTACTCTCTTGTAAAATTATAAAAATGTCATGAATTTTTTTTTTTTTTTGCCTGGAAACGTCAATATGTGTAAGAATGAGAATTAAATAATTACATCAATAGCTCTTGTTGCACTTTCCATATTATCATAAACAACATAACCATAATTTTTTCCATCAATTACATTAAGATTTCTTAATCCTTTAAACATTCTAAATGCTTCTTCTAACAACCTCATAGGAGGAATAACTGGTTTGCTCACAAAAAACAATCTACAAAAATATCAACAAAAATAATAATTTAGTAAAACTATTATTGAAATTTTATTCACCTATATAAGTTATCAATTGATGGATTGAGAGGTTTTTCACTTCTTCTTTTTGGTGCCATAGTTGTATTACAATATTCATCTGGTAAACTAAAAGCAGCATTCTTGATCACAGCTAATGCTTTAGAGACTGTACTCGACAATACTTCAATATCTTTTGTAATTTTACTAGCCACAATTGGATCTACAGAATTTGGTAATGACCTGTTAATAAAAGTGAATGTAATAATAAATTATTATAAATATGTAAATTTTTGATAATGAAATCAAAGTAGAAATAATTTGAATTATTAAGAATTTGTGTTATATATACTAAAATAAAACATTTTCAAAAAAATATTCTGAATAATATTTATACAAGTACATTAATACTTACATAGAAGTGTTGCTACTATACTCCAAAATTATTGGGTGGCCAGGAGGATACTCAAATCCATTTATACGACTAACAGCATGATCAGCTGCAGAAATAGTACTGTATATAACTTGAAACTTTTTTTTATCGTATAATTGCTGCTGTAAATAAATAAGAAAAAACGAACAAACATTAAATTTAATGTAAATGAATATGTATTAGTGTAAACAATTATAATGAAGGGTATTAGAGAATCGCTTATATTGTAACATTGTGCAACATTTAATTATCTTATTTTTGTAAAATTATTTATTTTATTTTAGACATAAAATCAACTTTGTATTATTGAATTTTTGCTTGTTTTCACTACAGTCTAGAATACTTGTTTAGTCAGTGTATTTATAGTATTTGTTATGTAGTTAATATTTAATATTAATATTTACACTTTATTTTGCATTTTACTTGACTTACGAGTCTTTTACTTCATTACTTTAAACCATTACTACTTGGTTGTCAACAGGTTGTAATATTCAACATATAGTCGAGTATTACATCTTGTAAATAAAAAAATTTATCACACTGTCCATAAAAATTTTTTCTAGGAAACAATACTATAAATTTATTTATGAAAAAATTTAAACTAAATTTTAATATACTAAAAAATATATGTTTAAGCAGAGAATCACAAAAATCTATTCTAAATTTTAATTTAGAAAAATTAAATATGTAATTGTAACTTTTTTGAGTAAGAAACATGAAGAAATAAAAAGAACTAAAAAAAGTTAAAAGCTTTAAGAAATATTACTAGTTATTAAAGTTTTTTTTTGTAACAATATTTATTTTGAAATAAAATATTAATGATTTCATATCTATAATCAAAATTAGAAAAATATTATTGCTTACTTGTCTTGATAATTCTTTAACTAGTTCCAGTTCTGGAGCAATGTTAAGAATTCTGTAAAGTTCATTGTAAGTAACAATTGGTGACGTAAAAGCGATTAACACTCCAGGCTCATCAAGATGAGGATGAGAAGGTGGCGTAAGTAAAGTGTAATTACTGGTACCTAACATAATTAATGTTAAATTTAAACAGTTGTAATACTTATATTTAAATATAATTGTATAATATGATATTATACAATTTGCATTTTACTTAAAATATTATCCTTTAATTACTTTTTGATTCGGAGTGTCTTGAATAATTTGTAGGGGCATCTTCATGTTTTGGTTTAGCAAAAACTGCTTTATAATTAGATCCACAATTTTCTATAGCCAAAGCAGCTGATGAGGCTCTGAATTCAACAAAAGATTATAAATTATTTATGCACATTATTAAAAATTTTCTTCATTTTGTATCATTACTTTGTAAATGTAATGAAGGCAATTCCTTTCGATTCCCCTGAATCTTTATTTGTAACAATGTGAACTTTTGAAATATCCCCAAATTGACTAAAATAATTTTCTAAATCATTTTCTTTTTCAGTTTTTGGTACAAATACAAATAACCTATTGAATTCCATATCTGAACTATTTTTGCTTTGTCCAGGGCTATATCATAAAAAATGTAAATGAACATAAAATAATAAAGTTCCATTATATAATAAACATTTGGGGCAATATTACCTAGTTGCCATTAGAACTTTCATGCGACGGTGGGATGAATCCAATTTATAACCATTCATTTCCTCAATAGCTTTAAAAGCTTCTGAAGCTTTTGCATACTTAATATATGTTACACCTAAATTGGTATAACAGATAATTTATGATTTCAAATGTTTTTAAATGGATATATTAGTTTGTGAATTATCAATAAAAACAATGTGATTTTAAATATAACCAATTTAATGTAAATTGAATGTATAATCAGCTTTTATACAGTTTACCTTTAACACTATCACTATTTCGATCTTTGACAATATAAATATTTTTTACAGTACCAAATTTGCTAAACAATTCATTAAATTCATTTTCTGATATGGGATTATTTTTGTCGTATAATACAAATATTCTTGAATTTTCTGGATCATTTGGGTCATTTTGTTCATCCTTCATTTTTTTTTTTTTATTAATAAAAGCGGTATAATTTAAACTATGTACTATTAAATTTAGTCAGAATAAATCAAAATTAATATTTTATAAAATACAATTTTTAGATTGAATAAATATTTCTTTGAAAAGTGAGTTGAACATATTACATGTTTATCAAAATTGAAACTCTAATTAAAAATTTTATATGTGGCGTCTGTTATCACACATAGCTCATAAATATTTTTAAGTACAGTGTGTCCAAGAATATTAAAGTATTATTTGATAAGATAAAGGTGAATTAAGTGTTGGTAAAAAGTCTTAACGGAATAATTGATAACATTCAAACTAATTTCGAATGTAAACATAGTAAAAATTTTTAAGAAACTATTAGAAGTATTTGTGATTTGCCCATTAATAGTCTCAGAGTTTTTGCAAAAAATTAATTTAATAGTTATAATTTTTCTTTACTTCTGTCCAATTATCCTTTTTAATTATTTTTAAAATATGTATTGTACATTTTATATGTAGTGATCTCTTAATTATTCAATGAAATTTTCAGGTGCAATTTAATTACAGTATTATTCTAAGTTAATATCAGCAATAAGGTATTTATTGTTTTGTTTCCTTGTTTTATTAGTGTTGAATATTTTATGTACTGATTTTTTTAGTGATTCTAAAATGGATTTCACAACTGCATCTTCATTTCAAAGCCATATTAAAAATTTTATTTTAGCTTCTAAAAAATATTCAAATTTTCAGGATGATTCATCATCATATGCACTTTTATGTTCTTTAAAGGTACTTAATATAACTTATTTCAAATGAAATTAAATACATTTTATAAAACCTATTTGCTAGATACTCGGACAGCCTTCTGATCAATTTATACTAAAATCAGTTGATTTATTTGAGCATGAGTTTTTTATTAATTTGTATGAACTAATGTATAAACTTGATGGTAATTCAGAAATTATGTGGGCTGCCATTAATGTTTTACATGTAGTCATCAAACAAGGATATACAAATAGTACTCTAGTACATAAATATAATTTTGCCCTAATTTTGGCAAAAATACTCAAAGATGATTTATCACCGGATAGGAAAATCAAAGTTCTTAAACTACTTCAGGTAATTTGTTATTAAATAATTTATAATTTAATACTACCTAAAGTATAAATAGTTATCTAACTAATATTTAACATATATCATAAAATACTAATAATATAACAACTATTTAAATGAAATTTATTTTAGATAATTAGTTTTTATATTTATTTAAACCGTTTTTACAACACTTAAAGTTTTTACTCTAATTTATTATTTTTTACTGTTTGTTTAAGGAATTAACTTATGGTGTAAAAACACAATGGCAAGAGAGCTACTTACCAGAATTAATTGATATATTAGTGAAATGGATATCAAATAACAATAATGATATTGTTTCATTTTCCCTTGGAGTTTTAGTTAATGTCTGTTGTAAAAATAAACTTGCAACACTTACACTTATTAAGTGCACAGATTCTAAGTCTTTTATGCGCTTGCTATTAAAAATACAATCCCATAATATATTTATAAAAGTTCAAGTATATAAATTATTATTGGTCCTAGAGCAAGTATCAGCGCAAATTCCACATGTTGATGTCAATCATTTTATTGATGTTACATTTGCTGTTTTAGAAGAAGGCTTTAAACAAAAAAATGTGTGTGTTTTACGACATGTTGTCGATTTTTTTGTTGATATTTGTGATCATTCACATTGGAAAGACTCAGTTTTGTTGTATACTAAGTAATAAATGCTGTATAAGAAAATATTTTACATTAACAACAAATTAACTCTTATTTTTATATACTATTTTTAACATTTTAGTATTTGTTTTACATTATTTTAGTTATGAAATTAAATTAAGAAGTATACTAAATATTATGAATATTTTGGAAAATGATAGTGTTCAACCTGGATATAACTCTACATTTCAATGTGTTGGTTTAGTATTGCAATTCATTGAATATGTTATTCAATTAAAATCAATAGTTTCAAAGACATTATATCCTGAGATTCTATCAAATGTCATATATTGGGCACAATATAATGAACTTTGTACGTTTACATTACCAATTTTGCAAAGTATTACATATGATATACGAAATCATAATAATTCTCTAGAACAAAATCTTCAAAATGCTATAAATTTTAAATTAGAAGAAAGCTTAAATGTAATTATTTGAAATACTGTTTATTAATTAAAAATGTATGTGTATAAAAGTATTGCTAATCTATATGCTTTTTTAATTGTAATATTTTCAAGGTTCTTTTCGGTTTGTTTGAACACAATAATTATGAAATTAATAATATAGATTGGGGAAATTATACAGCATGCTTTAAACTTTTACAAGAAATGTTAAAACTCCATAATTTATATGAAAAAATTGAAGATAAACTTGATTACACTGTAAAAAACAATATTCAGTCTTTAAAATTACTGAGTCATTATGAAAATGATATAATATCCTAGTAAAATTTTCTTTTGTAGTCATTACAATTACTATTTCATTCATTGATGCTGGTGGATGTCAAAAATCCGTGTAACTTACAAAATGTCAATATTGCATTTGTTGAAGCACTATGTTTTTTATCAGATTTAGTAAATAAAAACCCTAAATGGATGTGTTTGTATTCCGAAGTTTTAAATCAAAAAAATGTCTATTATATAATAGCATATATTTTATACAATGGATCAAAAAAAATGAAACAAAAAGTTTTAGATCTAATTACTAAATTTTCTCAGCAAAGGTATAATAAATTCTTTAAACATATTTGTACATTTATTTATTATTTCATAAGATATTTTTTCTATCAGTACAAAATTGTTGTCAGAATGTTTAGAAGAGTTAAATCAGATACCATCTAAACAACTAAATCTAAGTCAATCAAAAGAAATTGAACTAAAGCCATTGTGTTCTTTTAATCAAGAAAACCAAATTCAAATGTATTTAAATCAATTAGATAATTTGTTTAAGCATGATAAAGTAGGTTACTGTATATTGAAATTTATTTATTATTTTTAAAATAAATATTAAAAATACAGTAATAAAATTAAGTTAAATGAGACAGTACTAATTTAATTAAAAATTTTAAATTAATTTATAGATTCAAAATATAAGTACAACCAATGTTATCAAGATGTATCAAACTAAATTAAGTTTGGTATTACAATCAGAAAGTTGGTTAAAACATAGTATAGAAAATGCGTCTACTGAAATAACTCATTTAAACCATAAAATAATGAGCTTACATAATGAATCTATCCACTTACACCAATTTTTATTAGAATGTAATCAATCAATTGATACATTAACTATGGAAAACGATGAATTGAAAAATAATTATAATAAAGTTTCTGAACAACTTACTAATGCCAACAATAACTATGCCAAGGTTATTACAGTATTTATTATATGCTTGTTTATTGTTTTTTCAAGTTAATTTTTATTTTATTTAAGCTATCTCAAAATTATGAATCAAAACGTACAGTGATAAAAGAACAGAATGACTTAATAAAAAAATATGAGAAGCAATTAGAAGACTTAAATGAAGAAAGTAATAGAATGCAAAAAGATCTGTTGAATCAATTGCAAAATGAAAAATTAGGTATAAAATAACTAAAATAAAGGATTACATTTTTCTTTTGTGTGATACAATGATATTTTTATTAGAAACAAGAAAACAAATTTCTAAACTTGAACAACAACTAACAGAAAAACAATTTATTATCAATGAAAAAATTGAAGTAAGAATACATACTACTATTTACTCTTATTTGTATTATTTTTTTGTAAGAGAGCACAAGTAAATTTAATTTACAAATTTATTAATGTTACAATTTTATTAGTAGTATTGATTTATGATATAAATATTCAGTGTTGATAAAGAAAGATTACAGTGAATGAGTTACCAATGTTTAAAAATATTAAATGATGAATTTTGTATAGTATTGTATATATTTATACACATAACTCAATTTGAGGGATCTCAAAAAGACTTATCCCCTTTAATTTTATTGCAGTCTCCTTACAAAATAATATGTTAATTTATATAGAAATATTTTTAAGAAGGGGAGAAGTTAAACCCCAAAAATTTTGTTCAAATTATTCCTATGTTAATACAATTCATTATGATTGTTTAAAGAATTAACCTTTATTATCTTTTTGTGGGAATGTATTAGGAAAAAACATTTTTATATTTTCAGTAAAGACTACATGACTTAATTTAAATTCATTAATTTTATTACTATGTCCTTCTAGGTGAATCATCTAAATATTTTTAATGCAATAAAATGTTAATATATATATATTAATACTTTTAATAAAAAATAAATCTTTATCATTTGTGATCTACTACTTAAAAAAATTTTCTTAAACTTCAATTATTAAAGAAATTTATATTTATGAAAGATTTTAAAATTAATATCTAATCTCTTTTGCACAATTAAAACATTTTTTAGGAAATTGATAGTAAAAAGTCAATAATTAATAATATGGAGTTCAGTATCTCAGAAAAAGATAAAGACATAATTGATTTACGTAAGCAACTTGAAGAACAACATAGAGTTCGAGAAATGATTAGTCAGATGTTAGCTGCTACATCAAGTAAATCTTAAATTATTAAAGCGACATAACATTTTTTATTTGAATGTTATGCATAAATATACCATTTTTTAATTTAAACTCATATAATTGTAGTTTACTAAAAATAATTGTAAGAAATTAATATATTATAAAATCTTGACTAATAATGTTACTTAAAACAGAATGGTACAATTGTTTATCTTAACTCATGAAAAACTTAATTTATAATCATAATAATTCAGCCCATGACCAATTTGAAGTTAATTAGAGTATAAAAACACTACTTTTAATTATGAATTATTATTAATTATAGTAATTTTTACTCATGTAAAAAGAAAAATCCTTAAATATAATCAATTGATTATATTTTTTTGTAAGTAATCTTACTTAGTGGAATTATTGTTGCTTTTCATGTATAATATGATACAACTAATTTGACCAAAACTTAAGTACTCAAATTAGCATTTTACGTGGTCAGTTTTGTTCTTAAAAATTATTTATACTTTTATAAAAATATTTGACTGTAAAATTTGTTAAATTTTATTTGACATATATTTTTTTATTATAAAAATTAATATAATAGTATTTAATTATTCAATATATTAATGCTTATATGTGTATATATTGTCTGTAGTGTTCGGCACATTCCTTAAAAAAATAAAATTAGTTCCGTTTCTTGTTTACAAATAGAAAAATTTATTTGTCTTTTTTCTTTTCTTTTGGAGAGGAAATAGTTCTTTTACTTATCATTTGAAAAATAAATAAATTCCTATTTAATTCATTTTTTTTTAATATCTTAATAAATGGTACCTGTAAATAATATATGGTATAGATATAATATATCCCCACCAAATCATATTAATACGTATTATAATTTTCTATGACTTTTTGGAATTTATTGGAAGCCGTTGACGGATGGTCGGTTTTTTAGGCCGTCCCGTGATAATATAATATTACACTTTAGAACAGATTATCAACATTACGATTAACATCATCGGGATGTATGAATTTTTAGCTTCGATGCGAAGCTGAGAAGGTATTAATTTTACTATGATGTGTTTTTTTTTTTTATTTTTTTTTTTGTGTCTGT
>NW_026099575.1:4680717-4687982 GCF_025091365.1 Daktulosphaira vitifoliae
GTCAGATATCATCTATACTTATCTCATCTATGCCACGTCTATACTGTGCCTCGACCCCACTGTGCTACCGTTTTTTTTAGTCCTGATAATCTTTTTTTCAAATAACTATGTGTTATAGATATAATATTTTCTTATGCAATAAAAGAAAAATTATATTTTAGAGATTGGTCACTTATATTTATTAAACAAAAATATTATAAAATTAAAAAGAATTTCTATAGTTACGTCAATAAATAGATAGATTAAAATATATGATTCAATTTGCTCTCGAAATTTTATAATTAAGTAGTTTTGTGTTAATATACTGTAACATTTTACGTTTAAATAAATTGTCACGATCAATTTTATTTATATATATAAATATTTTGGTAAAATGTTCCGAAGCAACTTTCAAATCTTGTGCGATATTTCACTAAAAGTGATTCAATGGTCTATGGCTTTTGGTTACATAATACTAGTCATACTTTGGAATTTGTACAAGCTAAATGAATTGATCATTGTAGTGTTTTGTCGTAACTTTTTAAAAGAAAAGCCTAATAATGAATCGATCAAAGCTAATAATCAACTTGAAAATTCGACTCCAAATATGATAAAAACTGGACTTGGTTTTACAAATAGTATTTTGCTACCCAACGGCAACAAAATGATTGTTGAAAACCCAAGTGTAACACACGAAGTGGATATTCAATTTAATGCAGTTGCAGCTAACTCTGACATAGAGATTAAAGTTAAGGATGCTAATGAAGTATTCGGTCTTCAGATAGATACAAACAATCCATCAAATTTAGTAGCTGACATTGAAATCGATAACAAGGCAGTTGAAACGAAACCAGCCTTAGACATTGATAAGAAATCTCCTATTAAAACGGATGTTGTATCGACACTTGCTACAGACGTGCGTAAATTTGACGTCTTCTCTAAACGAATTGCACCTAAGGACACAAAAGTGTTTAGAAAACGTGTTGATAAACAGAAATTCTCAGTGGCGACTAAAAAATCTTCTCCTATATATAATGCTAACTATTTGTATGTTGGAGGTTTAAAATCTACTACAACAAATGAACACATCACTGAAAAATTCTCTAAATTTGGCAATATATTGAATGTTGAAATTTTGGACGGCGCTTATCGTTATGGAAAACAAAGTACACTAAAATGTGGTTTCGTGTGTTTTGAGCACAGTTCTTCAGTAGATAAAGTGCTCTCTTATAAAAGTCTTACACATTTGTTGAGTAATAACAGTAAGGTATATGTGGACAGACGTACAGAAAAATATGAACCTTATCCGAACTGTATGTCGTATAAAGCATAATTATAATTATAAGCAAAATGCTTATTATCCATTAAATGTCTCTGAATTAATATTCCATGTGTCTGGTGAAAACACGTTCAAAATTATTTTATACTTTATTTTTCAATATCAAAAGAAATTAAAATTTTTATTGTTTTAACTAGGTATTAAATGTTAAACTCAAATTTGTTTCATATTTTTAATTAAAAAAAAAACTCATGTTATTTCATATAATTTTATTACATTCTAACAGTAAAAGTTATTTATAAATATTTTCTCTGAGTTAATCAACCTAAAATTACATGCATTTGTATTCATTTAAATAGATGGATTAAGGTTTAAATTTATTTCCTTTGATATTTAATTGACAATATCAAATATTTTGCTTTTTACTTCAAAATGTTTATAATTCTTGTGTTCTATTCTTAATAAATGTTATTTAAACAATATTTGTTCGTTATTCTATGGGAAAATATTGAAAAACAATACAAAATAATGGAATAAAAAAAATATTTCAAATGTAGAAGTACTTTTTGAGAAGATGAAAAATTAACCAATTCTCTTTTTATGTCCTTTCTAATTTTTATTTAGATTGACTAAACCATATTCTTTTATAAATTTAGGTGTAATAAAATTTCAAAGCAATTTACTTTACAAAAACTATCTTATCCATTAAAATTTGTGAAACACTTGGGTCTATTATGCGAGTGTAACTATTAGACTCATTGTTTTGAAATTATGATATATATTAAGTGGGCTGTTATTTTTTTAATGTAATAAAGAACATTGATTTAAAATATAAATACAATATGATATAATTTAGTTAATACAGAGTAATAAATGAACATTTTTGAAAACCCTAGTTCACAAAGGGTACAAGTGACAAATTCAATATTTAGAATATTTCAAAAAAGAAATTTGTACCGAAAACCTATCTTCTATGTGGAAATGACATTCTTGCATTTTATACATGTTTGCCATAGAAGTCATATTTATTTTATAGTTTCTCCGTAAAAATTACAATACTAAATTATTGAACATCAATTTCATACTATATTTATTCATATATTATACTTTTACATCGTAAAACTTGTAATCAGAATTAAATAAGGTAATAGGAGATCAAGTTGCTTTTGGAATAATCTACCAATTTTTTAAAATTAGACACCATCATCAGATTTGCATTGAAGCGTTGTTTCTCATGAGTGATTTTAATCAGTGACAGATATCATCTATATTTGTCCAAACTATGCCACTTTCACACTTTTCTGGGTTTTTGAATCCAAAACTGCATTTAAAATAATTTTAGGAATTCAGGTATTATCGTAAAAACTAGTCGATCTAGATTTGAAAAGTTTTTTTATTTTCATTTTGCCTTGTGTATGATAGGTTACCAAGCCATGTTAATAGACCATACATCTTTTCTGTTGTAATTTTCGGGAATTTCAACAAACTGCAATTAAGATAACAGAAAATTGCCGGTGTAGATAAGAAAGAGCTAA
This sequence comes from Daktulosphaira vitifoliae, assembly GCF_025091365.1. NCBI lineage: Eukaryota > Metazoa > Arthropoda > Insecta > Hemiptera > Phylloxeridae > Daktulosphaira > Daktulosphaira vitifoliae. The sequence goes on from NW_026099575.1 coordinate 4,683,511, forward strand.
ATGCCAAGATTGCCATAAACAACGACAAAAACATACCGTAAACAAACTAAGCTGACAACCATGAGCCTGTAATTATCACTCTTAAGATGAATTTTGTAACGAGTCCCAAATGTCAGCTCATTTCTGAAAGCGTGAATACATCTGTAAACATTTTAAGCATTATATATATATATTATATATATATATATATACATATATATATATATATACATATTTTTTATTGAGATTATTGAAAAGTCTTCAAGCCTTCAACAAAATGCATAACTTGAAAAATTTGTCTATGAGTACTATATCATAATATTGAATAATAAATTAATAGAAAGCTTTACGAAATTTCTTTATCACCTAGTCTTCCCAAAAAATTATCTTTAATTATGAGGGCGGAAGCCATCACAGCTCCCATGACAATTACGCTAATGACCTTAAGTCTATAATATAGTCTTTCTTTTAATATTATTTAAAGTTTTACACTTAGCTACTTTTTTTAATCAAATAATTAAATTACCTATTTCTTAAAAATATACTGTACTATTTTATGATTGAAACATTATCATGACTTATAAATAAATAGGATATTAGAAATTGTAATGTTTTTTATTTATTTTGTTTGACAAAAAATTATATTATATCCAATAAAGGGATTTGTATAGATATTTGAGTTATATTTTCTAATTTTTATAATACAAAATGTACATGTAATCTATTATATCTATCTCTATGAAGACAAGTCCAGAGGTAAAATTTTTTTTTTTCCATAATAAAGTAAATTACATTAGCTTTAATTTAATATATATATAAAAGTGTCAGACCTTCCGGAACATTTTCAAAAGTTAATTTTTTGTCAAAAAGTTGTCATTTTAAATCCCCCCCTGTGGGCAGGTTAAGTGTCAGATTTACAAAAAAATACACCAAGTGATAGGTAAAGACATCAATCATCTATAAAAAAAAATGATATTGATATGTTCATTTTAGAAAACGTTACGGCAGTTTTTAGTAAAAAAAATTTCGAAAATTAGCGATTTTTAAATTTGTAATTTTTTTGGAGGTTTCCCCTATTTACGGGGAATGAGGAAAATTTTTTCAATTTTTAAGGGTAATGTCTTCGACTAGATACGATTTGTGATCTTTTGACGTATCGTTGAAAGAAATCCGTTCGGTGAGAGCTGAAAACAAGTGGTAACAGGCACAAAAAAAAAAACACATCATTGTAAAACCAATACCTTCTCAGCTTCGCATCGAAGCTAAACAGTAAAGCAAGTAAATATTATTTACAATTTTAATATAGAGTCAATTCATGCCAAATCATTCAGAAGTGATTGTACGACCAACTCATTTTTTTCTTAAATTTGCGGGGTTTATTATACTATTATTAGATAAAAACAATATTTTTTATGAGCTTTCCACTTTTATAACTATTTTAATGTAAAAAATGTTAAAAATAGCTAAAACTTTAAAAAATACACAGACTATTCAATATTAACGTAATCGAATTAAAATTTTAGAATTAACATTATTATTACTTAGAGGTTACATAAAAAAAAAAATTATGTGAAATTCTAAGTTTTAATGAATTTCTAAAAATGGCTTTCAGAATGTCAAAAAAATTATACAAAATAAAAGCGAAATACCTAAGGTTTCTAATTAAAACAAATTGTTTTGATTTGTTAATTTTTGAAAAAGTTTTGGTAGTTTTAATAAAAAATAAGTGAATAAAAATGTCAAAAATTACTGATTTTTATATTTGTAATTTTTGAGATTTCCCCCATTAAGGGGAACGAGGGAAGTTTTTTCAATTTTTATGGGCAATTCGACTAGATACGATTTGTGATCTTTTGACGTATCGTTGAAAGAAATCGGTCGGTGAGAGCTGAGAAAAGTGGTAACAGACACACGAAAAAAACCCATCATAATAAAATTAATACCTTCTCAGCTTTGCATCGAAGCTAAAATAAATCTATTATTTACTTTTTAAAAATCGACCAATTATCTACAATCGAAGCAATATAAAAATTTATGAAAGTCATTCTTAATACTTTTCATTAAAGTAAGTCGAGATATGAGTTTTTTGTTGGGAAGACCTCGTTCAATTATTTCCTTTAAAACAGGATTTTTCATTATTTGAAATGGTAAATTAACACTTATAATACATTATTGTAGTAGTTGATTTAGAGTATCTAAAATCAAAATTATATAATATTGATAACAAAGAATAATAGTTTTTATAAAAACGTATGATAAATATTTTTTGATTTAAGCTAATAAAATTGAAAAATAACTTATTAATTTTATATATTATTAAGTTTTGGAATTCTTTCAACTAGTGCCCCTAAACATTAAATATAACACATAAACTCATGTATTATGTAAGTTATTTTGTTTAAGCCCCAACTTGATAAATGTGACTAAAATAAAAATACTATACATATTCTTATTTTGATTAGTAAACTTTTTGCCCAAAAATCTTCCAAAACTGGCTAATTCATCTATTTTTCTTCAAATTATTTTAAATCGTTAAGACTACTATTTTTCAGTGATCCATTACATCTCTTTAAAGTTTTTTTTCTCCACTCCAATGAAACTTTAAAAGTTTTAATTAATATTTAAATTCTTAATTTACTTCACTCTAGTGTTATAATCTAGTAGTGTCGCAATAGTGGCCTATAAGATTTTATTTTTTCAAATTTACAAAATCCAATAATAGTTATAATAATAATTTCAATAATAGAAACTGTAAGTTATAAAAGAAAATACTTAATGCAACAAGTTCAAAAATAGAATTAAACTAAACTATCAAACTTCAAAGAAATGTAGTACTATAGAAAATTTTATGCTAGACCTAACATAAACAAAGTAAAAATTCTAATATTAAAACTTTCAAAAATAATAATGAAATTAAATTTTTTTCCAATTTTATTTATACTATAGTATATTATATTATACATAATATAATTAATAATAATTTTGTAATTTGAGGTCAAAAAAGTTTTCTTTTTTTGCAAATGTTTTTTTAATTTTCTACACTATTATAGCTATTACAATAGCGTAGAATGAACTACCATTAGTGAGTATGCTTCTTTGAAAATACGCATTATTGTCATTACATATATTTTTTTGAAAATAATCTTGTTATAGTGAGAAAAATTGAATTCAAACTTTAAATCAGGCACATTCTGTGTTAGTAAGATATATATTTTTTCATAATGAATCATTAGTATTTAGTATGTCTAATTTCATGAAAACTGTTGCATATTATGGACATTAATTGAATAGCTAAAGCTCATAATAATCTTTTTAATAGTAATTACATTACTATATACAAAAATTCATAATATATTATATAACTATGATCAAAAATATTATTATATAAAGGAATTAATTAAAACTTAATTTATCTTTTCACAAATGAGTTATGTCTATCGTGCACATTAACAGCTCTTAATGTAATGAAATACTTGTGTCCTCGTGCAAATCCTGTCAAATTACTCTGAATCGGTGGCGTCGACGCTTCTTCACTTTGGAACACAAAGAAACTGTTAAATTAGAACTACTTGTATCATATGACTCTTTTTGGCTACTAACACTGACATTTTCTACATAGACATACTGCAAGCCAACTAGTTTACGTCTGTGATATTCGTATATACAGTATAATGATATTTATAGCCATAATCATTTATATGTATACAACTATCCATTGGCAAAGTTAAAATGTCAAAAGTACCAAGTTTTTGCCACATAGAAACATATGGAACCTGGTCGATTTCTTTGCAAACGTAAATTTCAAAAGCCTTTATTTTTGCAAAAGACAGTTCAACATTAAATCCCAATTTAGAGTAATAACTAATCCATCACTTTTGGCTGTGACTTTAGGTGGCGGTGGAACTATCTTCCAAATAGGTTTATTAAAAAATGGAGGAACGGCAGGTAGCGATAATGGATAAAAGAACTTATTTCTTCCAAAGCCAAGTTCATTGTCCTCATTATTATAAATATTAGACTCTCCATTTGAAATATAGCCGTTTAATTTTTTAGTCGATTCAATTGTCGACGTAAAATACGTTTGGTTTTAAAATTTTGGACTTCCACAATCCATTTTTAACAAAAAAAACTTGTCGAATATTTAAAACAAGACCAATGTTGTAATATAACTTGAGAAAAACACTTTATTAAACACGTTAAGAGATCAAAAACTTCACAAAAGATGCTCTGCATTAAATCGTGGTAAAATTTTTTTTTTAGCTTCGATGCGAAGCGGAGAAGATATTAATTTTACTATGATGTGTTTTTTTTTTTTTTTTTTTTTTTTTTTTCTCTGTTGCCACTTTTTCTCAGCTCTCACTGGACCGATTTCTTTCAAAAATACGTCAAAAGATCACAAATCGTATCTAGTTGAAGACATTACCCTTAAAAATTGAAAAAAATTCCCTCGTTCCCCGCAAATGGGGGAAATATCCAAAAAAATTACAAATTTA
>NW_026099575.1:4688705-4697348 GCF_025091365.1 Daktulosphaira vitifoliae
AATTATGGGTTTTGTATTTTATTTTAATAGAAGTTGATGTTGCTTTTGCAATTATCCATCAATTTTTTAAAATTAAACACTATCTACAGATTTGCATCGAAGCGTTTCTTATGATAGTGATTTTAATCACTGTCAGATTAAATCTATTTATTCGTGATAATGACCTTTTTTTACTCATTCAAGTTTTTTTTTTTAACTATGGATCAATACAATTTTTTAATGAGAAATAGTATTTATATACATCTTTCATTCGACATACTTTTTTTTTAAATCGGACAATTTCCCTAAATACAGGGGGGGGGTTCAAATCTGAAAAATGCATATAGAAAATAGAACTTTTTCAATTTAACTTTTAAAATTGTTCCGGAAAGTCTGACACTTTTATATATATATTAAATTAAAGCTAATGTAATATACTTTATCATGGAAAAAAAAAATTGGACTTTATTTTGTCTTCACGGTGAAAACAATGCTTTCCTATTGACTATTGACTGTTATGCTATGCGTTACATATTATTTTCATTAATATCATAAGATTATAATATGATATTATTTCAAATGCTACCGCTTATTAAACGTTCAAGTGTTGCGAGTATCACATTTGTAGTTAATAATTTATTCACAACTATGAAAAAATTAATTTTATAGATAATTTTATAAATTTATTGTTACATAAAATATATAATAATAAATTATTATTAATAATATCTTGTAATATGTATGTAGTTAGTACTTAGTTACGTTTAAAACATTGTATATAATTTAAATTATTGGGGAACTAATTATTTAAATTTTTACAGGTTGTAAATTGATTCTTTTCGACCGAAAATAGAAAATAAAAGTTTTTTTATATCTTTTAATGCATTGTTACTATCCATGACACTATCACCTTTAATTTACAGTCATCTGTTAGTTTTTAGTGCAGTGCGGTTTTGTCTTGCAGATAGTCGGTAGAGTCGAGGGAAAAAGAAGAAAATAATTAATTAAACAAATTTTTAATTATTTTATATATTTTTAGCTTCGATGCGAAGCTGAGAAGGTATTAATTTTACCATAATGTGTTAATTTTTTTTTTTTTTTGTGTCTGTCACTACTTTTTCTCAGCTATTACTGGACCGATTTCTTTCAACGATACGTCAAAAGATCACAAATCGTATATAGTCGAAGACATTACCCTTAAAAATTAAATATTATATATTTGTTTCTGATGAAAGATCCTTGTAGTACAGTGTATAAAACTTATAACTTTGTTAAGTGTTAAACTTTATCAGAAATTACCAAATGAGTATAATTTTTTTTTTATATAGATGCATGTCTTTATCTATCATTTGGTTTTTTTTTTTTATAAATCTAACCCTTTACCTGACCACAGGGGGCTTCAAAATAATAACTTTTTTTTTTTAGTTAAAGTAAATCATTAAAATTAATTCAGTTCTGGATATTTCAATAGTAGAATCTTTTTAAATATCAAAAATTACTTAGAAATGATTACCATGATTTCTATTTAAGTGTTCTATTACGATAAAAATGCAAAAAATAATGAGTTTTTCTGATAAATTTACAATAAATAATAATTATAAAACTTTCTGACTGCATATTAATCTTAAAAATAACATTGTTTTAATTCTCATCAAATTTTCTATTTAATGATTTATTCTAGTCAACGAAGGAGTAATTTTGGCAAATAACAGNTAAAATCACTATCATAAGAAACGCTTCGATGCAAATCTGTAGATAGTGTTTCCTTTAGGGAAATTGGTGGATTATTCCAAAAGCAACATCAACTCTTATTTCTTTAATTATATCCTGATTAGTAGTTCTTTGATTTTAATATATAATATATGAAAATACACTAATTATAATTATTAAATTTAGTATGAAATTGNAAATATATACTAAATTAAATTTAGTATGAAATTGATATTCAATAATTTAATATTTTAATTTAAACGGAGAAATTATAAAAATAATAAAGAAGTTATATTTTGCTTTACTTTTACGTGTATAAAAATTTAAAGGGCTTGATACAATAGTTTTCAATAAAAACTGTTTGTTACTATAAAAAAATGCACTGGAGTACAAGGAACTTTCATCGGAAGCAAAAATATACTTTTCTAAATCAACTTTTCGCGTTGTTTTCAAATCTAGTAGACTTTTTCTATCACTTCTAATTTTTTATATTATTACTAATTATATATATAAAATAATAATTAAAAGAAAAAAAAATTTGTTTTCAAATTATTACTGATTTGATTTTTAATATGTTAAAAATAATCAGTCCAAATTTTCAATTTTAACCTATTTTTTTGGTTCTTTAAAGTTGATGAAAAATTTTTGATAAAGATTTATGAAAGTTTATAGTAAAAAAAATTGAATATATTACCATAACTTTTAGCTCAATTACAAGTTTAAAATTGACATCCAGGCCAGTCAACAAAGGAAAAATTGCGGAAAGNGCTTTACTTTTACGTGTATAAAAATTTAAAGGGCTTGATACAATAATTTTCAATAAAAACTGTTTGTTTTTAAAAGTTGAATTAAAATATGTATAATGACATACTAATAGTCCTCAAGATTGGAATTGAGCTTTTTTTTTACAGCCTCGCAAAAGTTCAAAAATATGAGCTTTTTTAATTTTCTCAAAAAATATTTAACTTACAAAAAAAAGTTTCGTACAAAAGTTGTTTAAAAGACAATTATAAACAAAAAAAGTATCGTATATTTTTTCATTTAAACAAATATTTTTCGAGTTACATTACATTTAATATGAGTACTAAAATTTATATTCCATTTTTTTCATTTTACGGTTACTTTTTATCATGTTATACTTACATTAGACACAATGTTATAAATGCATATGTGTTGTAAGGTTTCAGCCAAACCAGAGGGCCTACTAATTACCCACTGCCCAGGGGGAACACTGGACAGTGACCTAGTAGCCGCGCCAAGCAAGATAGTACTTGTTGACGGAGCTACTAGATTTTGAAAAAAAAAAAACAAATATTAATAAAAATGAGGAAAAAAAAACATGCCATGTATAATATTATAACATTTTTCTTTTAATTATTGAAGATTTCTAATATATATATATATATATATATATTCATAAAGGAAAAATAAAAAAGGAAGAAAAAGAGCGGTGCTAGATACACAAAATTAAAAAGGGGGTTTCATGTTGATACTTGTTGTTGTTTGTTGATTGTTTGGAGGAGTGACGGCCCACCACCGGCCATAGTTANTTCCCAACCAAATTTTGTTTTTCTAAAAGTTGAATTAAAATATGTATAATGACATACTAATAGTCCTCATTGATTGGAATTGACCTTTTTTTTTACAGCCTCGCAAAAGTTCAAAAATATGAGCTTTTTTAATTTTCTCAAAAAATATTAACTTACAAAAAAAAGTTTCGTACAAATGANCACATCATCATCATCATCTCGACGTTTATTTTAACAAAAAAAACGGAGGACAAAAAAAATACACAGCCTGGTTGACACCAAAGTTAGACGGCAGGTCGACTCGACGTTTATTTCAACAAAAAAAACGGAGGACAAAAAAAATACACAGCCTGATTGACACTAAAGTAGACAGCAGGTCAACTCAACGTTTGTTTTAACAAAAAAAAAGGAGGACAAATAAAATAAATGTAAAAAAAACGTGGTTTTTACAATAAAAAATGATATAGAAAACACGACTTGTCGCCTTGGTCGTTTGGTTGAGAAAAAAAAAATCTGTTGTAGCGGCATTTGTGTAGTGGCCGGTGATCGTGACGCCGGGTGGTGGTGGTACCAACTTCGACACGTCCATTAGGGGGAAATACAACAATATGGGTATAGGTGCATAGTGTACGGTCAGCTGATGATGACAGATATCGGACCGGTTGACAAGTGGAAGTTATCATGTACATAATTATTAAAATACTTTACACCTACTGCACACACATCTAATTGATAAGATTTATATATTAAAAAAAAACTCGTATAAATTCTGCAACATTACAGAACCCCCAAATAGATTAAACTATTGAAAATAGGGTGATCTATTTCAAAGGAATGGTGAAAGAATTTTTACATAACTTTAGGGAAAAGAGTATAGGAATCTTTTGTTAAGACGTGAAGAAAAACAAGAATGTTATAATATATCATAATTTCAATTAGAGAAAATTAATAAAACAGTTTATAAAAAAAAAAACAATGGGGAAATGGTGTCTTGAGGGTCTCAAATCCGCGAAACGCATGGGTTATGGGTAGTTGGCATGTCACCGCCCAGACGTTGTTTCGGCAAAGCAGCATACTACAACCCCTGGGACGTTACCATACCACCATAACCACACACGGGGAAATGAGTCTCAAGGTGGGTGGGGGGGGGGGAAATTGATATCCAATTGTATGTGTGAGTTTATTTATTTATTGTATCAATAAAGTGTAGTGTATATTAATATACAAGCGATAGAGTAGGTAATTGATTTGACGCTAGATTGTTTAAACCCAACTAAACGCTAAATTGTACATTCCCAAACAACAATCATATTATGTCAATTGCCACCGGAATTTCTGGTAATGTTTATATTTTTCTTTGCCTTAATCCCAACTACTTGTACTACCCTTAACTACCCTTATCCTAAGCTTCCACTTGACACGATCTCTCACATCTTCTACGCTCACATCAGCTGTCCTCATGTCGCATTCAATAACATCCCTCAATCTCTTTTTTGGTCTTCCTCTAGCTCTTCTTCCTTCAAAATTCATTTTTATAACTGTTTTTACAGCTTCCAATTCTTCTCTCCTCATAACATGACTAAACAATCTAAGTCTATTTTCTGTCATCTTATCCACGATTGACGCAACACCTATACTTCCTCTTATATGCTCGTTCCTTATCCTATCTTCTCTAGTCACTCCACTCATCCAACTAAGCATTCTCATCTCTGCTACACTTATTCTCTGCTCTACTTTCTTATCAACCGCCCAACACTATGAACCATACATCATAGCTAGCCTTACAATTTCATACTAAATTTAAAAACTATAATTAGTATTTATTCATATATTATATTTTAAAATCAAAGAACTACTCATCAGGATATAATTAAAGAAATAAGAGTTGATGTTGCTTTTGGAATAATCCACCAATTTCTCTAGATGAAACATTATCTACATATTTGCATCGAAGCGTTTCTTATGATAGTAATTTTAATCACTGTCAGATATCATCTATACTTGTATATCACATACTTGTCCCATCTATGCCTCGTCCACCGTTTTTTTTATTAAAACTTTCACTCTAAAGGACAAAAAAAATAGGTTCAAAATGATTACTTTTAACATATTAAAAATCAAAATCAACAATAATATGAAAACAATTAATTTTAAAAATTATATAATATATAATTAAAAGAACTACTAATCTGGGTATAATTAAGGAAATAGAAGTTGATGTTGCTTTTGTAATTATCCATCAATTTTTTAGAATTAAACTTTTTATAATTTTTGTAGCGTTTTTATAATTTTGATAACACAACTCTGAAGCTATTTATTAAACATTTAAAAAACCAAAAAAAAAGAAATGTTTAATAGTAAATATAAAGTACTAGAAATTATGTTAACAAAAAAATAAAAACGCTACATCACAGATAATTTTCTCCTCTATAATTTGGTAAAAAATTTGAAACTCTAGCATCAATACAGATCAAATGAAGTAGTCCCGCGCAAAACATATTTAAAACCGTTTTTCATTCTCTGTATGGCGTCCTCTTAACATAGAAGCCAGACGTCGTTGACTGTTATCAAAATTGTCGAATTTATTTATAGATAAATTATAGGTGATAAAATGTTATTTATTTTAGTAGCATCTTCTTATGCTATTGTTGTTTTGAAGTAAAAGTAAAAAAAAGCTTTTGATATTTTTTTTTTAAATTATGAAACTGCTAATTTGTATAACTTTTAGCTTCCATGCGTAGCTTAGAGGCTATTGGTTATACTCTGCTATTATTAATTAATTTTTTTGTGTGTCCATGTACGCAATTACTCCGCATCTCACTAGACCAACGTTGCTCAACTATATGACAAAGTTTATTTATTTAAATGATACATGAATCTAAAAAAATGTACGTTGTTAATAAATAATAATAGTCGTACTAATAATCAATTTAAATAAATAAAACGTTAAATCGGACTTAATAATATGTGGTAGTTTACAATGTGGACAGATTTAGTAAAATAATTTTGATAAATAAAACTAGCAGTCGTTGCTATTAACGTTTTGATTAGCAGCTTTTATTGCTATTGGGAAATAAGTGCTGAAATCGCTACTACTATTCCTCACCACCACTAAAGTAAGTTGCCGCGCTCTTTACTGTTTTATTCAGTACCGCGTTTACTGTCTTGTCTGATTATGGTATTAAATGTATTCTCATTCGTACTAAGTTACTTCATTGATACACGTTTGTGAACCTGGACTGGTGACACTAACTCCAAAAATAACAATTGCAAATTATTGTCCTAATAAATTGACTTCATTCGACTTTTAATATGACTTATTCTTTTAAGTGAATTTTTTGGTTCGGTTTTTTATCTTTGTAAGAATTTGTAATAAATAAATATACATTTTACATTTGTTCAAGTATTTTAAATATATGAATGGATTTGGTGAAGTCTTTAGAAAAACATGTCTCGTACTTAAATATTTAAACAGAACATTTTAGGGACCCTGAGATTTCATAGCATTAAAAATGAATTCAACATCTTTAAAGTTTTAATGATCTGCACAAATCATAAATATAACCGCCCCTCTCTTTAAAAAACAAATTAAATATATTAATTGTTACATAAAAAAAAAAAATTAAGGTGGTGCGGGTTCAATCAACCATTATGAAATATATTTTTATGGAATCAAATTAAATTAAAAATATTGAGAAGGGAGTTTGTTTTCATCCTATCCTCTTATGATAAATTATCTACGCCTCGTGTATACACATATAATTTGCAAAAACTGCCCTAAAATTGGTCATGCATTCTAATAATTTTTTTTTGAACTTTTTAATTAAAATTTAAAAATATTATTTATTTTTTACAAATTTAGAAACTTATTAAATTTATAAAAATTTTAAATAGAAATTATGTGAATATACTAAACAAATATTAAATAGATTAAGGGTATTGCATTAGTATTAGTAGAGTAATTGATTTATCATCAACACTAAATTTATCCTAAAATAATAATAATCTCAAAAATGTCTTTTTTGAGTAGTGGTTGTAATAACTAAAAATTAAGTTGATTGGGATGGTATTAATAAAAAAGAATGATAATGGGATTATCCGAAAAAACATCATAAATAAAAGTACTTTGTTTCTAGTTATTACTTGATTAGTGTAGTTAGTGTGTTCAAACTACTATTACCTGATATATCTTGGTTACAAATCCAAGTTCCACGGTGTAGAGAGGAGAATAAGTGATTTAGACTTATTAGATATTAAATAAGAAGAAAAATAGTTTTGTTATATAAGCATATATTGTAATTGATTTAGATAATTATTCAAACATGAATTTATCCTAAGTTAAACTATTGAACTATAGTAAGAATGAAGACACCAAGTCATAATATAAAATAGATAAAAAGCTGTAAAGTAAAAAGGAGCAAAGCTGAGCACTTAAGTCTGAACGGCAGAGGAGAAAAAATAGAAGTGACTCTTTGACGAATGTCAAAGTGCTGACCAGATCCCAGAGGGCTCTTAGGTCTGTTATAATGAATCATAGTAATAAAATTTTATGTGATAATATAAGTTATTTAATTGGAAGAAAGGTGTCCTTTACAACGCGGTACGAAGAGTGATTTGTATTGTATCATTGTTTACATATCCTAAACAAACAATGACGATTAGTGTGTTATGAAGCTGTATGAGATCATTTATGGCTTTATTCAGCAAGGATTATGTAAACAAAATTAAACTATTACCGCCTCAGCGGCGTCGGTATATTATTGGTAATCGTTGATGAGATGTATAAATTTAATTAAGTAATAAAAGAATATTACATGGTTATATACTTTTTAAGTCCACCCTTATCCCTTTCTTACCTTTATTTTTTTTAAATGGCACTATATATATTATATAAATATATACATATATATATATATCGAACTAGCTTATAAAATAGAAAATAATCTAATTAAGAAAATATCTGGTTGATAACAACTTTTAGACCAGTACTTCGGAAATTAGCAAGTTTTTATAGATGACGGGTGAAAGAGTGCGGTCGTGAAGTAATGTTGAATGATAAAAATTGTCATACCCCAACATAATACACTAGAGCGATAAATTGAAAACTACACAACAAATTGACGACAAATTCTTTGATTAATTAATTCGATAAACAGAACAATAAAGTAAATTAATACTAAAGTTAATTGAGACAAGTAGTAAGAGCGACAAATTCAAATAATCCGTTGAATAAAGTATTATAAATGTATAGTACAGTTAAAACACTCTACACCCAAAGAAAAACCTCAATCAATTTTGATAGAGACATTTTATCAAGGGTTTATGATAATGTTTTATTAATATTAACAAAATGATTATTCTTATGAATAATTATTGTTCAAGACAAGAAAAAAAATTATCAAATTGATAAATAATAATTTATCAA
>NW_026099575.1:4697448-4714822 GCF_025091365.1 Daktulosphaira vitifoliae
GGGTTTTTAAATAAAATATTATGTTTAGGTCACGCAACAATAGCAATTGGTGTAGAAGTTGATAAAAATAATATAATAATACCGTTAGTTTTGTGTCCCAATGAGAATTATGCCAAATTACAAACTAAATATGGAGAGAAAGCTTTAAAATACATTCGATCACCTTCATTTTTACGCAAACGCACTCTATATAGAGTTGGAATAATCTTAGGAATTGATGATACTCTAATTTAGAATTTAAAGTAATAATTTTATATTTTATATGAAAATTCTATACGAATACTATGTTTGTCTAGTCATTTCAATCAAAGCTCATAGAACGCCCGTTAGATAATAGTTTTTTAATTCAACATATATCTACATTAACAAAAATCATTTGAAATAAAGTTACTCTGTGATTTATTTTCAAAAATATATAATTTTATTTATAAAATTGGAATAATCTTATTTTTTTCTAATAACTATTTTCATAAACATAGTGCTAATAACGCAAAGTATTATCATAGATAAGATAAATTCGGATGGTGCACTTTTCGATTTACTGATAACTCGAACCTGCCTCAATTTAGTGACATCACATATAAGGAATTAATTTATTTTATAGCACATTTTACTATAATTATTGTATAAAATAATTGATTATGCGTGTATACATAAGAATCAATGCATATTAATGGAATTCCAAAAAATAACCAAAATTTGGGTAACTTTAATGTATTATTTATTGGTAAACTCTTGGACCTACCTTTAATCTACCTACACCAGTCTTTTTAACTCATTTTCAGATTAATTAATTCATTTTTATATAACCTGCTACTGAATACTAAATATGTTTATAATCTTTACACTTCAATAAAAAGTATCTCCTTGGCACATTTTTTATAATACTTTCCTGTTTTTTTTTATTTCTAAAATTTTTATTTTTTTTTTTTTTTGGAAAAAAAATTATATATTTAAGTAAACATCATTAATACTTGATTAGACACTCAAGTATATTATATATTTAACAGTAAATAATTTAAATAAAACTTAATATAGCTTAAGGTGCAGCATAGTTGAAATGCCTCGCAAGTAAATTTAAAAAAAAGGAGGATAAAAAATATCTTTTGTTCTAACCAGTACATGAATTAGACACTAAAATATATGCTTTTTTTGCTTCCAATTTATATTTATACCCCTAAGCATTAACATTAATGCATACTTTGCAGGTTCATAAGTTTTATGGTAATTCGTGGTATTAAATCCCATTATTTTATCTTTTAATCAAAAAATCAGAGTTAATTTTTAAATCATTTCATATGCGTATAGTATACATTGTATTTTGCTTCAGGGGTATAATTTTGAGTTTTAAAATTAAATAAAAATCACTTAGACCCGGTAGAATTTCAAACTTTGAAGTTTTAAGTTGGAGTGTATGTATTTATTGTTGACAAAAAAAGTGTTTCTTCCATAAAAAAATTAAAAATTTTTTGAATCCAAAAAATAAATATTTTTAGCAAATTGTTTCATTTCTTTGCTATATCTATAACCCCCATTATTTATTTCTTTTTGAATTAAATATGATTTAATAATTAAAGTTAAGTGTGTAGAATAATTTTTTATATTGTTCATAATTTAAAACCAAACCGCACAAAAAAACTAGTGCAAAAATTAACAATAAATAAATAAATTTCAAATATTAAGTGGGTATTAATACATCAATATCGCACGATTAAACGCAACTGGATAGTGTTAGTAAATTTGGCTTACAACGACGTCATAACAAACAATAAAAGTCAGTAATGCATAGTTATAAAACAATAATTTCTTATAAAGACTTTTATGTATGAGTGGCGACCCTAATCTGAGGTAGGTTTTGATTGTTTACATTTTTGAGAATTACATGTCTTGAATAGAAAGTGCACCATCTGGTTTTATCTTATCTGTGGTATTATCCAATATTTTGTAGAGTTAAATACTTTTTAGAAAAATAAGAACAGCCTAATATAAAATATGCCTAAATCATCAATACTACCAACTTAATTACATGCACAATTACTATCACATTAATTAGCCCAACATATGAAGTCCAATCCCATCATGGTCTTTTATTAAATATCATAGTAATTGAACGTCGTGGCATCATCTATTCGTAGCAATAGTAGCAACCCAATTAGGACAATTTTATTAATATACAGTTTTGTTACTAGCGTTTGCATAAGTGTATAAAAAAATTATAGGAGTCCTTAAATTTTTTCTAAAAAGAGCACTGGACCCATTTCTATTATAATTAATACATCCAATAAGTAGAATTTTATTCCACCTCATCTTAATAAAATAAACGTAAAAAATTATGCATATATAAAATTTAGTATGCAAAAAGAAATAAAGAAGTACGTAATTAAATTATAATTAAAAGAATTAACATTAACATCGACATTAACCGATTTTAAAAATCGTAATTTTCGGAGGATTTTTACTATTTACGGGTAACGAGGGCAATATTTTAAAATTTTTGAGGGTAATATCTTCAACTAGATACGATTTGTGATCTTTTGACGTATTTTTGAGAAAAATCGGTCCAGTGTGAGCTAAAAAAAATTAGTGAACGACACAAAAATAAAATTAAATAAACACGTCATGGTAAAATTAATACATTTTTAGCTTGGCGTCGAAGCTAAAAAACATTATAAACAAATTTTAACACATGATATTAACACATTTATAAATGAACTAACCGGTATTAAATAAATCAAATATTTATATATATTTTAATCTTTTATCGGCAATGGACATACATATCTAACGGCCTTTTTGAGCAAAGCGTCTTCCTTGTATAATTCCACAATAAAGTGAGTGAACTTGAAATATTCCAGTCGTTTCTACGTGTGATTTAGACAGAAAAGCCATAATTGGTGTAAATACAGTTGAAAACAAATTACACATTAATGTAACATTTTTCTGGCTTGATTTCGTAGTAATCTTCTCGACTTCGTATCGGAGCTAATAAAAGTAACACAAACTATTTAGTAGATAAACTTAAAATCTAGTCAAAATATCATAATTTTTAAAAAATTTTGTATACAGAGTGATCCAAATGAAAAATATAAAAATACAGAGTGATTCAAATGACAAAAAAAAAAAAAATTGTTGAATATCGCTACAATCGATATGTTTTTGAAATCTACATCGATAGAGCATTCTACTAATGCAGAAATTATTGAAATCATAGCATTTTTCTAAAAATTTTGTATACAGAGTGATCCAAATGAAAAATATAAAAATACAGAGTGATTCAAATAACAAAAAAAAAAAAAATTGTTGAATATCGCTACAATCGATATGTTTTTGAAATCTACATCGTTAGAGCATTCTACTAATGCAAAAATTATTGAAATAAAATTATGATAAATGTTTATGCTGTGTTATTTTTTTACACCCAAAAAAAAACCTCAATCAATTTTGATAGAGAAATTTTATCAATGGTTTATGATAATGTTTTATTAATACGAACAAAATAACTATTCTTATAAATAATTATTGTTCAAGACAAGAAAAAAAAAACCCAGCACAGGGGGGTCGCGGCACAGTAGTGACGTGGGATAGTTGGATCAAGTATAATGATATCTGACAGTGATTAAAATCACTATCAAAAATAAACGCTTCGATGCAAATCTTTAGATAGTGTTTAATTTTAAAAAATTAATGGATTATTCCAAAAGCTACATGATCTGCTAGTTCCTTATTAATATCCTGATTAAGATAAAGTATGTCGAATTAAAAAGGGATTATTAAAAATATTATTTCTCATAAAAAAATTGTGTTGATCCATACACTTTTCAATAAGTTATAGCATTATAAAGTTAAAAATGTAAAATATAAAATTGAGAATTTTCACACAAAAATAGCATTTGGTAGCCATTTTCACTGTGAAGACAAAATAAAGTCCGAAATTTTTTTTTTCCATGATAAAATATATTACATTAGCTTTAATTTAAGATATATTTAAAAGTGTCATTCTTTCTGGAACATTTTCAAAAATCAAGTCGAAAAAGTTAATTTTTTGTGAAAAAGTTGTCATATTAAATCCCCCCCTGTGGGCAGGTTTAGGNCGTGAAAAAGTTAATTTTTCGTGAAAAAGTTGTCATATTAAATCCCCCCCTGTGGGCAGGTTTAGGGTCAGATTTATAAAAAAAATACACCAAATGATAGGTAAAGACATTAAGCATTTATAAAAAAGAAAATTTATTGATTTGGTTATTTTTAAAATAGTTATGGCAGTTTTAAGTAAAGAAAAATGAAAAAATGACGAAAATTATTGATTTTTAAATTTGTAATTTTTTTGGAGGTTTTCCTCATTTACGGGGATCCAGGGAAAGTTTTTCGATTTTTGAGGGTAATTTTAATAATTAACGTAAATTATTAAATGGATAGAAATTTATTGGTAAATTAATGGTAAAACCAATGTTTGAGTCTACTCATATGCTTACGACTAATTTGAATCGTTATCTTTATACAATTTTATATACGTATTATTGGTTTAGTATATCGTTTGTCAGCATACGCCCCTAAATTATTACACCAACCACCCATAGAACCATTGGAATTGCTGGTCACTCCCAGTATTTTTAGAATTTGTTTTTATTTTAAAAATTTATTATCAACTGACAACTGTGTTTTAAAATTATTTTATTTCACTTTCTACCGTACTCTGAAACTAGTGATAACATCACACTTAATCGAATATACCTACTTAAACGACGTGAATTATAGAAGTAAGCGTTTTCATTTAGTAATCTAAATTTGCAAAAAGTTATTAATGAATAATATTAAATGTATATTACATGTATACTACTTATGTTTCATTTTTAAAATTTCAAAAATTATTAAAATATTTACGTAAAAGAGCCAAGAATATAAACATAATAAATCATAAAAGACAAATAATACCAAGGTATTAATACAAGTTAAGTTCGCAATTATTAAATTTTAATAGTAAAACAGTAATATAATCCTTATTGAAAATACACATAATGTAATCTATAAACTAAATTTATACTAAATTATAGGAATCCGGACATTTTTCCGCATATACAAGCTTCCGCAAATAAAAAAACCTTAATTTTCTTAAAAAATTACATTATATTTTCATTTCAATCAACATTTTTTCGCATGTACAAGCTTCCAAAAATTTTATCAAATAACCTTCCGAATGACCTTCACAAGAAAATATTATGAGCCAAATTCGACAAATACCCGTCCTCCATATCATCTTCAACATGTTCCTTGTACGATTCGAAGACTCGCCACAGTCCCTTTAAACACGATTATTTCCGCATCTTGCTCTAGTATATTTGTTATCACTCGAGTCTTGCACTTCTTTGAACGCACTCTTCGACATTCCCAATGTCGGCGAGAATCACAATATCGCGAGTGGTAGTAGACATATCCACCGAGAAAAAGAAAGTTTCTGACAATTTCTGCAATCATTATTTACTAGAAATTTTAAGTTCTATACGCGAAAAATATCGAAATGTCAATAAATCATAAAAATGGATCGTCACAAACGGTCTTGATAAATGCGGTGATCTAGCTGTCATGGTCACTCGAAAATAAAAAAATTGAGTTTAATTTA
Source organism: Daktulosphaira vitifoliae (assembly GCF_025091365.1). Lineage (NCBI taxonomy): Eukaryota > Metazoa > Arthropoda > Insecta > Hemiptera > Phylloxeridae > Daktulosphaira > Daktulosphaira vitifoliae. Next base: position 4,703,063 of record NW_026099575.1, read on the forward strand.
ATTTTTTTTTTTATATTTGTTATATACATAAAAAATGTCCATGTGGAAATCAGTTTGCAGAAATATAAATACGGAAAAATGTACCCCAATCCAAATTATAGGTACTTAAGTAAATGATACATAAAAAAAATTTCTAAATTTATGTAAATTAATACTCCAAATTTTACTCTAAACAAATTTATGTAATCTTTGTAGTCCTTAATAGTAGTTTAAAAATGTTTAATTTACTAATAAATTTGAACTTTTAAGGCATTCTGACTGCCTAAATCCAAAGTTTAAATATGGGTAAACGTAGAAAAGTGCAATGTGAAAGTTGTGGAAGTATATTTAACAACGATTTTAAGACCAGACATGAAACGACTAGTCACAATGGAAAACTTATTAGAGTTAAGGAACCAGGGGCTCCTATGAATCCATTTGTAGCTGCACTAGAAGCTTCTAATAAGAATTTACAAGTGGCTTCATCAAGTTTATTGGAAAATGTTTGTATATAAAGTCACAATTAAAATATAAATATTTCTTAACTCATACTTTGAGCTTAGGAAAAAATTAGATTAAATATTATAAATTGTCATGTTGGTTATTAATAATATTTAATAAGTTTAATACAATAACTTCACACCCATAGTTATTAAAATCTAAGCTTAGTTCTAAAACTAGTTCCAGTTTTCCACTGAATCTAAAATATGATTAATCATTTAAAAATCAAATATAGTTTATTTTGTAAAATAGCTAACTGATGAATAATTTTATTAGGTTAACTCAAAATTAAGTCCAACCTCCGCTATCCAGTCACCAATATCTGTTATTAAGGCTAGTGACAATGCACATTTTTCTGAAATTGAATTTATGGAAACCAATGCAACTCAAAAATAGAGCGAATTAAAAGTCATTAATGAACTTAAACATTGTGATTGCACTAATCAAAGTTCAAAAATAAATTTAGAATATTCATATTTAACAGGAAACGTCTTTGGTTGTGCTGGTCAGTTAAAAATTTAATTGATTATATATATATGTGTGAACCAATAATTCAAAAACTTCATGATGATGAAGTTGTAAATAGTTACAAGTTTGTAATTAAAGTTAAAGATGCTATAACACATCCTTAAAACTTCTTCTTCCATAATGGACAGATGCAATGTCTTAATGACACAGATAGATACAGTTTCAGACAATTTTACCGAAAAAGATACTGTGAGTAGTAAAGTACATCATGATCCAGGACTCAGAACTAAAATAACTTCAGATAATCAAAGACAATACCTAATCATGCTAGGCCCACATCAACCAAAATTAAATATTTACCCAAAGCGAGAAGCACATCGTTTTAATCCATCTTGGAATATTGAATATCCACACTTGGAATATAGTACAGCAAAAGATTCACCTTACTGTTTTGCTTGTGGTTTATTTCCTGATATAGCTGGTCGTCAAAAAAGTAAGGCATATTGGAACGAAATCGGTGTAACTGGATGGAAAAAAATAAAAGGCTCCAGTGGTGTAAATAAAATTGGAAAATTACAGAAACATTTAACTTCTGAAACGCACAAATCTGCATTGACTGATTATTGCAATTACATGAAAAAATCGAATAACATTAATCTTATGCTTGACAAAACAGTACGTGAGCGAAAAATTCAGGAAGAGAGCAATCAAAATTTTCACAAAGAAGTAATTTGTATCTTACTGGATGTAACCAAAACCCTCGCTAGACAAGGTTTAACATTCAGAGGAAAGGTTGATGATAAAAATGATAACTTTAGACAAATTACTTATTTACTTTCTAGATACTGTCCCTTGTTAAAAAAATGGCTTAATGATTCTTGTTATCGGCCATACCATTCTACATATTTAAGCCCCCAATCTTAAAACGAGTTCATAACCATCCTTGCGTCATCAGTGAACAAAACTATTAGAGCAAAAGTTAGGGAATACGAGCAGTTTTCTATAATGGCTATTACTACGCCTGATTTGTCACATACAGATAAGCTATCAGTAGTTGTAAGGTTCGTCATTAATGAAGGTACAGCAGAAGAATGATTAATAGAAGTCCTCGAAGCTTTAAATAAGACTGGTGTAGGAATGGCAAATGGCACATTAGACACACTACAAAAGAATGAGTTAGATTCTGATAATCTTGTTTTTCAGTCATATGATTTCGCCAGCAGTATGTCTGGAGTATTTAATGGTGCACAACAAAAATTAACTGAAATATTAGATAGAAAAATACCTTATATTCCATGTCAAGCTCATAGAATGAACACATTCATTGAACATGGATGTGAAGCTAGTCTTATTATATCTGATGTGTTTTCAGTAATGTAAGAAGTTTATGTATTTTTTTCTTCGAGTACAAAACGATATTCTCCATTACTCAACAAACTAGCTGATAGTGAAACTGCATTTAAACTCAGAAATTTGTCAAAGACGAGATGCACAGCACGTGCTGAGACAATTGAGTCTGTTTGGTCATCATATCATATAATTATGGAAGTTTTAGATGAGATAACAAATACCAAGGACAAATTCGATAAATCCACCAGAAATGCAGCGTATTCTTTATCAAAACGTTTAATTTCTGTAGACTTTGTTGTTAGTATTCTATTTATGAAAAATGTTTTGAATAAGATGAAGTTGTTAACTGAGTGCCTCGAATCAACTGAACTTAACATAGCTGATGCAATCATATTCATGTCAAGTACTCTAGAATCATTAAACATTACTAATTCTGATGTAGATGGTATGGATAACCTTATAAATATTTCAATTGAGTTTTTGAAGTCTTTTGATGTGGATTCTAAAAAAGAGTTTACAGTTCGTCATAGACGCCGACTTGTACCAAAGCGCCTTGATAATAATAGAGATAATGCAGCTAATATGTAATTTAAAATATTTTATAGGAAAGAATATAAATCTGTGTTGGATGAGCTCACATTACTGATGAAAAATCATTTGGAAAGTTGCAATGGTACAATTAAACCATTATATAATCTGTTCAACCCCCCATTATCAAGGAAAAACTTAACTGAAACTGGAAATCAAGATGCAATGAATTTTTTACCCAAACAATTTGTTGTAGATCCGTTACATTTACAGGTTGAGTTAGAAGTACTTTACGACCAATGTAAAGAAGTAAAAACTGTTTCAGATGTAGTTGCAGTTTGTGGACGAGGCATAGATGGGACAAGTATAGATAATATCTGACAGTGATTAAAATCACTATCATTAGAAATATATATTTATAATATATGAATATATAAAGGGAAATGATCTGATTTAAAAAAAATATATATCGAATGAAAGAAGTATATGAATAATATTTCTCTTAAAAAAATGATAACGATCCATACATTTTTCAAAAATTTATAGAATTATAAAGTTAAAAATACAAAAACAAATTAATTTACAAAAATCGTATTTTTTTATTAACACGCTTATATTAGTTTCACTTGTATGTTTGTTTGTCGTTTGTAAGTTTGTAACTCCACGCGGCACGTGTTATTATGTCGCGTATCCCGTCGTGTATGACCTTGAGACTAAACTGTCGTAACGCATTCGCCCCACCCCGCTCAACTCTCGTAGACAACAATATTTTCTAACCCGTAGACGCGCGCATGTCATCAATTATGTATATATATATAACAAATTTTTATTGTGATTGATACGGGGTGTTTTGTGCCATATTTTTCGTATATTAATCGCCCGATGTTTTTATCACAATAATACTAATATTTTTCGTTCATTGTTGTTTGAAGCTTATTTTAAAAATTATTTTTAACTTTTTAGTTCGATGTGATTTAAAAGCGTGTTTTTTTAGTTTTTTTAAACTATATTTATTAAATTTGATGTCTGTTTTCACCATGAAAACAAAATAAAGTCCGAAATTTCTTTTTTTTTTAAATAAAGTGTATTAAATAAGCTTTAATTTAAGATATATATTTCGCAACCCTAGATCTAAACTGTTGCAACTCAAAAATGCGATTTTTGATATAATGTTCATTTTAGGATTTCTGATTCTATTACCTACATGAGAATAAAACCGTAGTAACTATATCTTGTTTGGTTTCCAATAGAAAGCGCTAGAAGACAGTTTACTTGAATGACAGCATTGTAATAGATATTTAGCACTTATGATTTTATTTTATTTATATTTTTATATTGATGATTTTTCTAATAAATCACATTATTATGGGAGATGATAGATATAAAACACCAATACAAATATGAAACATTCACTCAAATTAGTAGAATAATAGATTGCGCATAGGTCTATTCAAGTTTACTTGACTAGCCAATGACAAGGATTTTGCAATTAAAATATAAACATTAAGTCTCCCCATCATAAAACGGGCCTATAAAAGAGCGATTTTTAGCTCATTTAGTCACCTTATTTTTTTCTAAAAATCTGGTCATGAAGCGTCTCTGCACCAGACTGTTTCGCGTTTGTGCTCTCTCGGACTTAGAAACCTTTTCACACTTGGTGTTTTTTTATCTAACTCTCTTATAAGTAATGTAATAAAAACAATAATAACTTAAACTTTTTATTTTATTTATTATTTTTTTTTTTTCAATTATTATGAATTATTAAGACAATTAATTTTTTATTTTGTATTTTGTGAGTTGTTCCAATTAAGAATTTTTTTTAATTCTTCAATTGGAGTGTCTATTTAATAAGTCCATTTCGAAAATCTACCTTAGCACATCTAGCGGTTGAAACTGTTGTAATACAATAGTTTGTGACGTGTCACTAAGGAGATCGTAGAATGTATTTTAAATTTGAATAAATACGTGTTTGATTGATTGCACAAGATACTGATGGTTTGTTGAGATCATTACCCTAGCACATCTAGCGGTTGAAATTATTGGTAAAACAATAGTTTGTGACGTGTCACTAGGGATTGATTCTCATATTCCATTACGTTCTTTTCGGCAAGCAGTTTTTGACTCTGTAAGGTCCGTGCATCGACGAGTATAATCTTCGATGGTGTAGCCAGCCTGTCTCTAACTCTGTCGACTCTCATATCAAATACACAATTTCATAAAATATTGATAGTTTGTTGAAGTCATTACCCTAGCACATCTAGCGGTTAAAACTATTCGTAAAACAATAGTTTATAACGTGTCACTAGGGATTGGTTCTCATAATCTATCTGGTTATTTAAATATTCATTTTAAAATATAAAGTAACACATATACTCAGACACCAAGNTTTAAAATATAAAGTAACACGTATACTCAGACACCAAGTATAGAAAGGAATTACAGTAAAGTAATATTTCAAGTTTAATAATTTGCAAAATTTTACAAAATAAATAAGTAGATAAAAGTCAGTGCTCTCTTTTTATTTATATTCTTTTTACAACAAACGATCGAGCTAGCTGGACACAAGGTAAGAAATTACATTTCTAAAGTTTTAAGTTATAAAAATTAGAAAATAAACTTGAGGTAAATCAAGAATAACTTTTGTCAAGCAAATAACAGATAATAAAAAAAGGGAAATATTATTAATAGCTACTTAGTCACCATTCAGGACGCAACAGCTTGCGTTCAACATAAATATTTAATTTATATTTAATACCTATATAAAAAAAAAAACAATTTAGCCATTAAGGCTTGGCGCCCAACAACTGGACAGTTGCAATTTATGTAAACACACACAGTTTATTATTTCTGTAACACAACCACTAAATATTAAGAGTCGTAAAATTCTTCTCCTTAATCGTTGCACGTTTTATTGTGCGTCATACAGAAGTAATTTACTTGCGATCTATATTTTACGACAAAATATGAGTGGTCATTATATCATAACAAAGAGTTTATGATTATGTGCCATATGCTTTTATTTTCATTTTGTAACTAAACGAATTTCAAAACTCCGGTTGAAATAATATTTATACTCATATTCAATTTAATTATCCTCTCATTGTTTTTCATGTCAAAAAAAAATTATTTCTTGCATTTCACCATCCCAATATACAAAACATTGACGCGGTCGCACTGCACTTCCGGCTTTACCGCTGGATGGCGACTGCGACACAGCTACCTCTCCTCGTCCGACAGGTCGCGCGACGCCGTGTAACCGCGGGTGAGGAGAACCGGTCCAGGCCGCCGGTCACTAACAAGAATAATATTATAACATTAACATTTTGGCTATTGTCTACTTCCTTTGGAAACTGATTTTGTTTTTTATATAATCTTACGGATATAGCAATTGTAAAATATATTTTCACTGATATTTAATTACGGTGTTGTTTATTTATTCAACATAATTACCACCCGAAACACAACAACATTAACCTACTTAACACTTTTTTTTATGACAAAATATAAAATTTATATATTTATAAATATATATATTTATAAAATATGTTATATTTAATATAACATACATTCAATTATTGCCAATTAGTTTAACTCTAAATACATTTTTCACCACTCTTTTTTTTATGACAGCATGCAAGTTTCATATCAGTTTTTCTTGAATTGTGAAAAAAGAGGTTTTTTGAGTTACAACAATTTAGATCTAGGGGTGCGATATATAAGTGTCAGTATTTCCGGAACACTTTCAAAAATTAAATTGAAAAAGTTCTACTTTCTATATGCATTTTTAAGTTTTGAACCCACCCTGTATTAAGCGAAATGGTCCGATTTAAAAAAAAAGTATGACAAATGAAAGAAGTATATAAATACTATTTTTCTGAAAAAAATTATTATGATCAATACATTTTTTAAAAAGTTATAGCATTTTAAAAATAAAAATGTAAAATATAAAATCGAGAATTTTAACACAAAAATAGCATATGGTAGCCATTTTCGCCGTGAAGACAAAATAAAGTCTGATATTTTTTTTTTTCCATAATAAAGTATATTACATTAGCTTTAATTTAATATATATATATATAAGTGTCAGTATATCCGGAACACTTTTAAAAGTAAAGTTGAAAAAGTTCTACTTTCTATATGCATTTTTCAGATTTGAACCCCCCCCCGTATATAAGAAAATAGTCTGATTAAAAAAAAAAGTATATCGAATGAATGATGCATGTAAATGCAGCGTTGATGGCGTCGGTGCGTGGGTTCGGATCGGTTCGTGGACGTTGCGTATGACACGCGGTGTTGGTCAGTCAATTATTCATAGTACGGTGACGACTGATAAAGGTGGCACGAGTCGCGGGGCATCGTGTATAACGAAGCGACGCGGGCCTTGTCATGTTTTAAGCTTATTATAAAAATTATTGTTAACTTTTTAATTCAATCTGCTTTAAAAGCGAGTTTTTTTAGTTTTTTTAAACTATATTTTCAGTGTTGAGAAGGAACTGGTTCCAAAAGGAACGGATTCCTGGAACGAGTTCTTTTTGAAGGAACGATGCTAGGAACTGCTTCCTTTTAAAATAAAGGAACGAGGAAAATGAACAAATTCCATTTTTTAAGGAACGTGAACGGAAATTACAGTTCCTAAAAATTTTTATAAACATGTTTTAGTGTAGTTTTCTTCGTATCTAGACATTAAAATATTAAGGTATTTTTAGTTGACTTTTGACAATGGAAGTCCCCTATATACCCAGCCGAGATCGTAGGCTGTTTAAATGAATCAATTGACTATAAATAGAGTTATTATCACATGTAGGTATACAGTAAATATTTAATATATGTTTACCAGTAGAGAAAAATACAACTTCAAGTTCTCGTATTGAAGAGTTAGAATTATTCTTAAAATGCCAGTCGAAAGACTTGACTGTGTTACTATTGTACCCTGCAATATTAAAAGTATTTTTAGAATTTAACACACCCCTTCCATCTAGTGCTCCTGTTGAGCGACTGTTTTCGACAGGTTTCAATGTGATGACACAAAAACGCCATAAATTGAGTGATTCACTTTTTGAAAAATTAGTTCTATTAAAACAAAACAAATTTGGTATATAAAATGAAAATTTTGTTTTGTTTTAATAGGACTAATAATTCTCAAATTTGTAATTAATGAGTGTGTTAAATACTAAAAATACTTTTAATATAATACTATTAAATAGTAAAACTGTAAATAAATAGTTGTAAATAGTTGTTAACTATACAAATTTTTTACAGTTAACAGCTATAAGTCTAATAATAAGAAATATGCATTATTACAATGTTATAATATTTAAAACTACATCTGTAATGTGTACCATTTTAATTATTATAGTAGTTATTTATATTATGATTTAAAAGATCAGTAGTACAGTTATACATTTTTATTACAGAATGATGTCACATTGTTTTTGTGTAGTTACTAGTTATAAAACATTATTAAACATATTTATTTATGCCTTTTGATTTAAATATGCCATATAATCTAATAATTCATAATAAAAATAAAAACAATTTTTTAAATAACTTGGTTACATAAAAGGAACGAAGAGTGGAACGAGTTCTTATTTTGGAGGAACTGGATCTGGAACAAGGTCCTTCTTAATATAAAGAACTAGGATTTGGAACGAGTTCATCTTTTAGAAAATGAACGGGGAACGGAACGAGTTCCATTTAAAAAGGAACTTTCCCAACACTGTATATTTTTACAACATAGGGCTATATTTGAAATATGTTTTATGTTACTTTTCGCAGTTACAAAATATATTTTAAAAATTTAATTTTTTATTAAAATTGTTTAAAGAAATATTTTGATACTAAAAACTTCTATTTTAATTCAGTAGTTACGTTTATACGTCATGAAGTTTGTTATTATTATTTTTTTTTATAGTATCAAACGCTAGTCCTTAGTACACCCAAAGAAAAACCTCAATCAATTTTGATAGAGAAATTTTATCAAGGGTTTATGATAATGTTTTATTAATACGAACAAAATGATTATTCTTATAAATAATTATTGTTCAAGACAAGAAAAAAAATTATCAAATTGATAAATAATAATTTATCAAATTTGGAGTCTTTGTCAATATGAAAATATGTTTTTATAAATATGACACAGGTTTAATTATTGTTGTGAAAAATATTTTATCATTGCAACAAAAAAATTGTAGATTTTTAGAATAAGTTGTTATTTGAAAAAATAAAATGGCTGATGTTATTTTTAAATGATTTTATAATAATCGTATATTTTTTTATAATGACAGTAATATTTAAAAATTTGTTTTCATTAGAAATTTCCTATAATATTTTTGGTAATAGATCTGCCACTCGGAGAGTGNATCCTATAATAGATCTGCCACTCGGAGAGTGTATTGAATACATATGGTATGTCTAGACCATGACGCGCGTGCAGATTTGTACAACGCCTNATGGTAATAGATCTGCCACTCGGAGAGTGTATTGAATACATATGGTATGTCTAGACCATGACGCGCGTGCAGATTTGTACAACGCCTAACCGCGCTTTAAAACAATCACGCGTTTCAAGCAAAACTTTTCGCGCTTGTTTTTCTTTTTTTTCTAATAGACAAATGTTATATTCCTGGAACATTTTCAAGGGATACACTCCGCGGACAAACATCGGCCATTCACATTTTTTTTTTAATGTCGAGTGCACATCTTGTCACCGTGTTACTAGTAAGTACAACTTTTTTTTTAATAAATACATAATTTTTATTATAAATAGAAGTACAAATAATTTAAAATGATTTGTTTTATTTGCAAAAGTAATATTAATGAACTTTCTTCTTTGGTCACTCATTTCAAAGTCATTCATAATTTAAAGTCATATAGTACCTACGAATGTTTTGAAAATGAATGTTTTCAAACTTTTAATAATTTATCCACATTTAAAAGGCATATTCTTAATAAACACACCCAATTAAAATCTTTTTTTTCAAATAAAAGTAAAAATACTGCAGCTTTCATAGAACTTTCTACTTCGGAAACACAAATAAACAATTCATTTATAACACATGAAGTCTTAAATANGCAAATAAACAATTCATTTATAACACAAGTCTTAAATAATAAAAAAGGCAATAATTTAGATTTAAATTAATGTATTAATGCTTTTTATAAATCATCAGTTTTATTTGTTATGAATTTGCATGCAAATAATAATTTTACTTTTAAAGATATTACTACTATACAAAAGCTTTTAAAAGATTTAATTTTTGAACCTTTGGCTGATATGCATAAAAAAGTTGTTCAAACCGAAATTGATGAACCATTAATAAAAGCTAAGTTTTTTCGTATTAATTCAGTTATAAAAGATCCTTTTTGTCATTGTTATAATGATCATTTATTAACTTCATGGCTAAAACAAAATGATTATTTGGAAAATTTAACACAGTTTACTATAAATAATGAAATAAACATAGTACAAGTAAATGGCACAGCAGTATATAATGAAGAGCACACTAGAGCAGTTTTACTGCCTTTANGCAGTATATACTAGTGTGCTCTTCATTATATAATGAAGAGCACACTAGAGCAGTTTTACTGCCTTTAAGGTTTCAATTTAAAAAATTTTTTGAACATGGTAATAATTATAAAAAAATGTTGAATAATATGAATGATTTAAAAACAAATAATACAGATAAAATATCAAATTTTATACAAGGTAAACTTTGGAAACAAAAAATTGTACCATATGAAGGAAAAATTGTTTTTCCTTTTTTTTTATATGTTGATGATCTGGAAATTAATAATCCTCTGGGCTCTCATTCTAAATTTCAATCAATTGCTGCAATTTATTATAATTTTCCGCTTCATAATAATAATTCTATGCTGTCTAACATATTTTTAGCATCTTTAGTTAAATCAGTTGATTTTAAAATGTTTGGCAATGATAAATGTTTAACTAATTTAGTTAATGAAATTAATTATCTTGAAAAAGATGGAATAACTATAACAACAGACGATGGACAGTGGAAAATATATTTCATTCTTGGTTTAGTTTTAGGAGATAATCTTGGTGTCAACAGCATTTTAGAATTTAGTAAATCTTTTTCAGCCAAATTTTTTTGTCGTTTGTGTAAAGCACATAAAGAACTTACTAAAGTTATGTCTATTGAAAACTCATCATTACTTAGAACTGTTGATAATTATGAAATAGACACAGCCAGTTTAAATTTTAAAGAATCTGGTATTTACAAAGAGTCCATTCTTAACAAAATTAATAGTTTTCATGTAATTAATAACCTCTGTGTAGATATTATGCATGATATTTTTGAAGGGGTGTGTCATTATAATATNTATGATATTATTGAAGGGGTGTGTCATTATAATATGTGTCATATACTCAAATATCTAACCATTACAGTTCAATTATTTACTTTGGATAAACTAAACAATAGGAAAGATATATTCAATTATGGTAGTTTAGAAGCTGGTAATATTTCACCACCTATTCTTTCAACACATNGACTTCTCGTGGGAACTATATGGATAAAAACATAGAAAAACCACAAAACAACGAACTTGTGACGATCAGGGATCCTACGGACAACCCGTCGGAACAAGAGCGTGAACTAGCGATTCTTCGCAAAAGAATCGCTGTACTAGAAGGTCTCAATGCCAACAACGGGACTCTTGGTGAACCGTCTACTAGCAAAGAGACAGCAACGTCAACTAATGCAGACCAGGAGTCGCAAGATCAACTGGGAGCAGTAGCTGACAAAATCGAGGATCTAAAACGTAGACCTTCGGACAATAGAATTCAATTCACTCAGATAAACCTGTATCACAGTAAGGGGGCCAGTAGCGTGTTACTAAGGACCCTAACTGAGAGGCATACAACACCCTTACAAATAGCACTTATTCAGGAACCATGGATAAATGGGGACCAGA
>NW_026099575.1:4718205-4721366 GCF_025091365.1 Daktulosphaira vitifoliae
TTAAAAAGATTAGAGAGGCTAAAGAAACAAACGAAATAATAAATGAATGGGCTAGTTATAGATTACCCCTTGGATATAAACTCGTATGTAAAATGTATTGCTTATACATAAAATAATTAAATTTAAGGATTACATTTTTGTAGGTGGATATTGACTTTAAACAACTTATCAAATATAATAGTATGATGGTCGATTCATTTGATGATTCTTACCAAGATATTATGAATATTATAGAAAAACACAATAAAGACCGAGATAGCAAAATACTTGTAGAACAGCTTTCTCAAAGATCAGACATTTGTCAAAGTAATAATACTTTATTATAAATATAAATCAAAATATTTTAGCAGTTTAATAAAAGGATATTTTAGCATTAAATTAATTATTTTCTTGGTCAGGTGGAAAAAATACAGCATTCTTCTATCTATTAAGCTCGCTTTTCGTGCCAACGTCGAGAAAAGTGACGAGAGATGAAAATGGAAAAAAAAATATCATTAAATATTCTATAAAGGACTCTCAAAATTCATTAATTAGTTTCCACGAGACAGTTGACCAAGCTGAAGCTTATATCGCATTACTACAAAGTAGAAATCAGCCAATACAACCATTCATTTTAATTATTGGCACGATTTTAAAACCACGAGATATATTATTATATTTTGATGCCATCAAGTATAAAATTTTTTCAATAATAAGAGCAGTGGATGTCTGCTTTAAGATATTCCATGTTTTTAATTTAGAATACCCACTTCCATCATGCGCTGTCTGGACATTTATTCAACAATATTACTACAAATTATTTTTAAAGAACGACTACTCCCATCAAACAGTAAAACAAGTGCTACATGATCTCAACAAAATAGTAAAATAATATTATTATATTAATATTATATTGAAAAATCCTTTTATTTTTTCACTTTATATTTTTCTTCTTTTCATTTGTATTAATTATTTGTAAATTATTAATTTTTATTTGATTATTTAAAATTAATTTTACATCCAATGTATAAAGTTTATACTATAAACAGATTGTAAGCTTTCTTAAAATTCATTAAAAATAAAAGGTGATAAATACGCCGTTTCAGTTTATATTCCATATGTCTATTTAAATACACATGTGTAAAGGTTTTATTTATAATTTACTATTGAAAAATTAAAAGTTGTTCATTAAATTATTTTTAATATTATAAATACTACACAATATATATATTAAATAACGTGTTTATTTAAGTAAATTATTACCATAATTAAGATTAAATTTATAATTTAATATGGGATTTTATTTGTACACTGGTATGTTAATTTAATAAAAATTCATTATCATATTGAAAAAAATTTACTTAATTCTTTAAAAATTATTTCATCACCATGAAAAATTATTTATCAAAGTGATTTAGATATACAATAATAATTCGTCATAAGTACGATGAATTTATCAATATGACAAAGTTATACTTATTATATTGATAGAGTATTTTATTATTTCAATAATATCATCATTGTTATAATGATGAACAAACCACTACAATTTTTCTCTATCATATTGATAAATATATCATAGGTTCAATAGTAATGATATATTTATCAAATTGAACGATGAATTTATTATATAGATCGAGGTTTTTCTCTGAGTGTATGAAAGAACACAACTTGGTAAGATAGAATAATCCTGTCTTATTCAATAGTCACTCAGTTGTGTGACCTGTGGTATTGCAATAAAATCAAAAACAAACTGGCAATGCTGCTTTCATAAATCTGAAAGACAGAGCATTAAAAACGTTCTTAATGCTTATGAACACCACGTTGCCAATTTGCTTACGAACTGTTCTTTTGTTTGAATTTGTTATTCTTACTACTAGTGGCTTACTACTCGATTGATTTCAGTATTAAACTTCTCCATCGAATTGATAGTAATCAATGAATTTGTCGCCGCTTTGAAAATATTTGTTTCATCTGATGAAAACACGGTTGTTAGAACTCGTTGTTCAAATATACTAAAATTATTGCTATTAATAGACCGTCTGGTTGAGTTATTTTTCCATTTGTTATTTATCGCCCATTAGTATAATAAATAAATAGCATTTATAAAATGTGTCTTATGACGGCTATAAAAATTTTGAGTACAAATTATTCAAGCAACACTTATACTATATTATAGTTATAATTATTTGTTCTACTTTTAGCAGAAATTGTTGTTGTTTGATGGACGTTTAAAATTTTATTTGAGATTCTATATTTGTTGTAATCTATATGTTAAATGGATGTAAAAAATTTTATTTATACTTTTATTTGAGACTAAATATATGTTGTAATTAATATTAATTTAATCAGTTTTTCTCTATATTAACTTTTGATTTAATCTTAAAAAATATAAATAATTGTTAATGAAATTGTGAACTTAATAAATGTATAAAACTTGCTTGAAATATTACTAAAAATATTTATTATATGTTTATATATATATATATATATATACTGAGTGATTAACTGACTATTCCTCACGAATTTTCTTTAAAAATATTAGTGTTATCATATGTGTAATTATTTTATTTGTTATAAATCTATGTTGAGCTACTTGACAAGAAAAATAAAGATCCCATCTTCATCCCTCAACACTCAAATCAATATCAACTTTAGTTTTTCAAATAGCAACCATTTTAATTTTTAATTAATCTTGTTTAGCATTACAAAAATCAATTTTAATGAATTATAAACGAGACATCACTATTTAAAGTTTAGGGGATTTATCAAATAAAACAGTAGTCGGGTAAATACAATAACATTAATATTTAGTGTACAGAGAAGAATTATCGGTATATTGTACCGCGACGTAAAATTTGCGCATCTTTTATAAATTAAAGTGAGTAGTACTCACGTTCCCTAAACTTAAATGAATCATAGTTCGCTGATAATTGAATAAAATAAAAAAAAAATTTTAATACTAAATCTAATCTGATCATATATAAAAAAACCCAGCACAGGGGGGTCGCGGCACAGTGGTGACGTGGCATAGTTGGATCAAGTAAATGATATCTGACAGTGATTAAAATCACTATCAAAAATAAACGCTTCGATGCAAATCTTTAGATAGTGTTTAATTTAAAAAAAATTGGTGTTTTATTCCAAAAGCTACTTGATCTGCTGGTTCCTTATTAATATCT
>NW_026099575.1:4721469-4721873 GCF_025091365.1 Daktulosphaira vitifoliae
TTTCACCATGAAGACAAGTCCAGAGGTCAAATTTTTTTTTTTCAAATTAAAGTACATTACATTAGCTTTAATTTAAGATATATATAAAAGTGTCAGACCTTCCGGAACATTTTCAAAAGTTAAGTTGAAAAAGTTAATTTTTTGTAAAAATGTTGTCATTTTAAATCCCCCCCTGTGGGCAGAAAAAAGGTTAAATTTACAAAAAAAATATACCAAATAATAGATAAAGACATTAAGCATCTATAAAAAAAAAAATTATATTGATATGTTCATTTTTGAAAAAGTTAGAGCAGTATTAAGTTAAAAATATAAAAAAAAATTATTTTACAAAAATCGTAATTTTTTATTAACTTTGATGTCAACTTTCACCACGAAGACAAGTCCAGAGGTCAAATTTTTTTTTT
>NW_026099575.1:4722022-4727366 GCF_025091365.1 Daktulosphaira vitifoliae
AAAAAAAAAAAAAAAAAAAAAAAAAAAACACATCATAGTAAAACCAATACCTTCTCAGCTTCGCATCGAAGCTAAAAGTAGGGTTATCATTTGACAATTGAAAGTTGATACTGATTTAAATCATAAGGAATGATCATAAAAGTGTCATTTTATTCACCTAGCAGCACAAAATAAAAAATAATATTTCATAAAGAAAAAAAAATAACACATATATTTAGAGATAATTTCCAAGGTCTAGTTAATCAATCACCACGTATATATACAATACGTTATTTATCTAGCTACACAGAGTAATTGATTAATTATTGACCGCTAAGTTTCTCCTAAAGTAATAATAATCTTTTTTTTTTTTTTGGCTTTGTTGGGTACTATTTATCTCTTGATTAAATACTTTTTAGGTTGGTTTTTTATCCCATATATGGGTACAAACTTTATTTTTTTAGATGGCAACATATATTTTTAACTTATTTATATAATTGAAAATGGTCTAATTAAAAAAATGACTTTTAGATAATAATTATAGGACCACCAGTACTTCGAAAATTATTAGTATTTAAATACTTAGCCAAATGGAAATGCACGCCAGAGAAACGTTTAATGACAAAAATAGCCATAACCGAACACAAAAATATAAGAGCAATAAATAAATTGAAAACTACACAACAAATTGACGACAAATTCCTTGATTATTTAATTAATGCGATAAACAGATATTTGAGAAAATAAATTCTGAAGAGAATCTCGGCAAGTAGTAGGAGCGAGAAACTCAAATAATCAGATGAACAATATTAAATTATCATAAATGTATAGTACAGTAAATATACTGCATGAGAGAACGTGACCCGGCGGCCAAACGAAGAGATTGAAAAATCCTATCTCACTCAATAGTCTGTCAATTGTGTTTTTTCGTGTCCCGCGGGTTAAAAATAAGTTAATAAGTAAATTGGCAACGTTGCAATCATAAGTTGTATACTAAAAAGGGACAGAGTGTTGAAATCATTCTTAAGGCTTATGGATTATAGACGTTGTCAGTTTGCTTATTAACTTATATTTTATTTGAATTTGTCGTCACTTTGAAATTATTTGTTTCGTCTGATGAAAACGGTTGTTTGAATTTGTCGCTCAAATATACTAAATATTTTGCTATTAATAGACCGCCTGGTTGAGTTACTTTTCTATTACTATTTATTGCCCATTAGTATATTAAATAAATTGCATTTATAAAAATGTATGCTGTTTATTATGTCGGCTTTACTATTTTTGGCACAAATTATTCAAGCATCATTCTTACTACATTAAAGTTATTCTTTTTTTAGCAGAAATGTTTTTTATTTACATTTTATTTGAGACTAATATATGTTGTAATTTATATCAATTTAATTGGTTATGTTCTGTAATAACTTTTAATTTAATATTTAAAAATATAAATAATTGTAAACAAAATTGTGAACATAATAAATGTATGAAACTGTTACATAAAAATTGCATGAAATATTAAAAACTATATTTTAAATATTGTTTAATTAGCTGTAAAGAGTGACAGATTTATCATTGACTACTAAATTTCTCTTAAAATAATAATATTTTTAGAAATATTTTTTTTTGGTTTTATTAAATACTAAGATATTTTAATAAGTGGTTTTATATTTTTTAAGTCAGTCGTTTATCCTTTATAAGTATACCATCATTATTTTTTTAAACGACAGCATATAATTTGAAATTATTTATATAATAGAAAATGGTCTAATTAAAAAAAATGACTTTTAGATAATAATTATAGGACCACCAGTAATGACAAAAATAGCCATAACCGAACACAAAAATATAAGAGCAATAAATAAAATGGAAACTACACAACAAATTGGTAACAAATTCCTTAATTATTTTATTAATTCAATGGACAGACATTTGAGAATATTAATACTGAAGTGAATCGCGACAAGTTATAAGAGCGATAAATTCAAATATTCTGAATAATCTGATAAATAAAATCAAAGTGTCATATATGTTTAGTACAATAAATGTATTGCACGAGAGAGCGTGCTTGGCGGCGAAATGTTCTAGACCATCTTTACCAATAGTCACTCAATTGTGTTCTCCTGTGTCCTGCGGGTTAGAAATAGTTCATAGCAGCGTTACTTTCATAAGTCTGTATAATTGAAAGGGACAGAGCATTGTGTGATATTCATAAGCGTTAAGAATGATTTTAACAATCTGTCCCTTTTAATTATACAGACCTATGAAAGCAACTTTACCAGTTGCTTATAAACTTATATTTTATTTGAACTAGTCACCGCTTTGAAAATATTTGTTTCGTCTGATGAAAACGGTTGTTTGAATTTGTCGCTCAAATATACTAAAATGTTTGCTATTTATAGACCGTCTGGTTAAGTTATTCTTCTATTATTTATTTATTGCCCATTAGTATACTAAATAAATAGCATTTATATATTGTGTATTATGATGAAATGTTCTTTATAATTAATGGAAGTTTTAAATTTTCTGTTAATATTTATTTGACATTTTGTATACTGTAATAAATAATTATTTAATCAGTTATGCATTGTAATAACATTTAATTTAAAATATAAGTATAAATGATTGTATACAAAATTGTGAACTTAATAAATGTCTAAAACTGTTACATAAAATTTGCATGAAATGTTAAAAATTATTTTTAAAATGTTGTTTAATTAGCTTTAAAGTGTGATTGATTTATCATCGACCACTTGATTTCTCCTAAAATAATAATAGTTTCTATTATTAATCAACATTGGGATACTGAATTCCTATTGTTTCTGTTACACTATTTAAAACCTGAACTAAACATGCTAGAGGTATTAATATTAGAAAAAAGGTATTCATACATAACCCGTTTAGATCATATACAGTGTCCTAACATGTTCTAAAATAATTTAAATCAAACAAATTAATAACTTAAGAAACCAGCGCAAATTTTGCGTTACTTTTTTTAAAAATAAGTTTTACAATTTTGAACTACATTAAAATAATAATTTTTATTATTTGTTTCTATTGAGAGCAAAAATTGATTTTAATTTCACAGTTTCAAAATTATAAAGTAACCATTTTTTAATTATTTTTTTTTTTCATTTATTTAAATTAAAATAAATGAAAAAAAATTCCTTTTTCTTTGAACAAATTTTGATAGGTCGATAACTATTTTAGGATAAGTACATAACATTTTAAACATTTCATTTAAATAGCTCTACAGAGTGATTAATTTATCATTGATCACTGAGTTTCTACAAAAATAATAATAATCTTGGAAAAAAAATTGTTGGTTTTGATTATTAATATAATAATAATTTCTAAGTGATTAAATATGTTTTATATCCGACCCTTATTCCTAATAATATTACTAATTTTAATTTTTTAAATAGCTTATAAATTAGATATCTATTTAATTAAGTAAAAGACTGATCATTCATAATTTTGCATCAGTACTTCGGAACTTATTACCATATTTATAGTTAAGTAAGTAGAAGTGTGCGACCGAAAAGGGTAATGATAAAATACGATGACTAACATACTACAAGAGAGCAATTGTAGAGAACTAAGTTGAAAACTAAACAATCATTTGGTGACAAATTCTTTGATGATTTTAATTTGACGGAAAAATATTTTAAAAAATAAATACTAAAGTAAATCGAGCGAACTTGTAAGAGCGACAAATTCATATGAACAAATTTAAAGTGTCATAAATGTATAATACAATGAATATAATGCATACAAGTACGTGACCGACGGCCAAATGGTAAGACAGAAAAAAAAATATCACACATTACTTTATAGTCTAGTTCACGTCCCGTGGTTCAGAAATAAGTTCATAAGTAAACTGGCAACATTGCTTTCATAAGATCGTATAATTAATAGGGACAGAGTATTGAAATTGTACTTAAGGCTTAAGAATTCCACACGTTGCCAGTTTGCTTATTAATTTACATTTTATGTGAATTTATTGCGCGATTTGAAAATATTTGTTCCCTCTGCTGAAAATGGTCGTGTAAATTCGTCGCTCAAATATACTAAAATTATTCCTATTATTAGATCGTCTGGTCGAGTTATTTTTTTTGTTATTAATTGCCCATTTCTATTGTTAATAAATTGAATTTAAAAGATGTATGCGTTTATTATTATGGCTTCGTCAATTTTTGGTCCAAATTATTAAAGCACCATTTATACTACATTATAGTTATACTTTTTTATTTTATTTTTAGCAGAAATTGTTGTTGTTTGATGGACGTTTAACATTTTATTTGAGACTCTATATTTGCTGTAATCTATATTAGTTTAATTGTAGTTCTAAAAAAAATTTACATAAGAAAACTAATTTTTATAAAAAAATATCAACAAATTGTAACTTCATAGTTAAATTTTAATTTTAATTTTAATTATAAGTTATAAAATGTTTTTAATTAATTTTATAAATAATTGTCAGTTATTTGTAATCAAATAAGTAATTTTTTTATTATTAAATTTACTTTTTTCTTTATTGTATTTATAAATGAAGGACGTCAAATTTTAATTTATTTTAAATAAAATAAAGTCTATATAATTTAATAATACCTAAAAAATTATGAAAAACTTAATTTTATATAAGTATGCCAAAATTTAAATTAATTAAGTCGATTAAAAATAAATGTAGAATTTTTTATTTTGATAAATTACAATATATAATATTAATTGTATTTATATAATTTTAATTACATAAAATACAATAATAATATTTAAAAAAAAAACTGTTTTTAAAAAAAAAGTAAAATATACCAAGCAAAAAAAAAGAAATAAACCTAGGCAAAAAATGACGTGATATCATATTTGATCAGAATTTTATTTCAAACTTTATTTTTACTAAAGTTTACCTTACTTTTAACATAGTACCTGTTTTAGCATAAAATGGTATTACGCTAGAGAATGTGTTTTGTAAGCCGAGTGGGGAGATGAGAGTCGCCACAACAGCCAGGCTGACTAGCCGCATTAAATGTTTCACATTAAAATAAAATCACTATAAAAAAAAAACGCTTCGATGCAAATCTTTAGATAGTGTTTAATTTTAAAAAATTGGTGGATTATTCCAAAAGCTTCATAAACTCCTAGTTCCTTATTAATATCCTGATTAAAGATAAAGTATGTAGAATAAAAAAGAGATTATTAGAAAATAGTATTTCCCATAAAAAAATTATATTGATCAATATAACACTTTTCAAGTTATAGCATTATAATGTTAAAAATGTAAAAAATAAAATTGAGAATTTTCACACAATAATAGCATTTGGTAGCCATTTTCACCTTGAAGATAAAATAAAGTCCGAAATTTTTTTTT
>NW_026099575.1:4728868-4775907 GCF_025091365.1 Daktulosphaira vitifoliae
AAAAAAAAAAAAAAAAAAAAAAAAAAAAAAATACATCTTAGTAAAACCAATACCTTCTCAGCTTCGCATCGAAGCTAAAAGTTTGTAGTTTAAAAACGCTCCTCACGCCGACTATTTATAAACTAAGTTTTTTATTTTATTTATTAATATTATTAGAGCAGTGAATTATATGCATTTAAACATTTTGCTACGTTAATTCGAACACACCATCAGTCAGTACATATTTTTATTAATTGATTTAAAATTGAGTAGTGTTTTACTGATGTCTTAGTTTTTGATGTGATTACAAAGGTTAATCCCCTCCCAAAAAAAAAAAATATCTGATTTACTAAATAATCCTATGACTAAAGCTTAGGATTCTTCAAAATTTTTAAATGCATTAATTCATAGTCCTGAACATTATGTAATTATTTACTGCTTATAAATATATATTTTTATGATCAGTCGATAAAAATCTTGGATAAAATTTTTGGCGCTAAATTAAGGATGTTTTGAGAATACTGTGAAGATTAATTATAATCTAGTGTAACATTCTTCTTTAGAACATTTACAAAAATAATAACAACATTAATTATTTACAATAATAAAAACAATAACACATTTAATTTTAGCTTTTGCAATAATATGTAGCCCTAAGTCACTGTTTTTCTACATTTAAAATATTTTTTTTATTCCATTATTTTGTATTGTTTTTCAATATTTTCCCATAGAATAACGAACAAATATTGTTTAAATAACATTTATTAAGAATAGAACACAAGAATTATAAACATTTTGAAGTAAAAAGCAAAATATTTGATATTGTCAATTAAATATCAAAGGAAATAAATTTAAACCTTAATCCATCTATTTAAATGAATACAAATGCATGTAATTTTAGGTTGATTAACTCAGAGAAAATATTTATAAATAACTTTTACTGTTAGAATGTAATAAAATTATATGAAATAACATGAGTTTTTTTTTTAATTAAAAATATGAAACAAATTTGAGTTTAACATTTAATACCTAGTTAAAACAATAAAAATTTTAATTTCTTTTGATATTGAAAAATAAAGTATAAAATAATTTTGAACGTGTTTTCACCAGACACATGGAATATTAATTCAGAGACATTTAATGGATAATAAGCATTTTGCTTATAATTATAATTATGCTTTATACGACATACAGTTCGGATAAGGTTCATATTTTTCTGTACGTCTGTCCACATATACCTTACTGTTATTACTCAACAAATGTGTAAGACTTTTATAAGAGAGCACTTTATCTACTGAAGAACTGTGCTCAAAACACACGAAACCACATTTTAGTGTACTTTGTTTTCCATAACGATAAGCGCCGTCCAAAATTTCAACATTCAATATATTGCCAAATTTAGAGAATTTTTCAGTGATGTGTTCATTTGTTGTAGTAGATTTTAAACCTCCAACATACAAATAGTTAGCATTATATATAGGAGAAGATTTTTTAGTCGCCACTGAGAATTTCTGTTTATCAACACGTTTTCTAAACACTTTTGTGTCCTTAGGTGCAATTCGTTTAGAGAAGACGTCAAATTTACGCACGTCTGTAGCAAGTGTCGATACAACATCCGTTTTAATAGGAGATTTCTTATCAATGTCTAAGGCTGGTTTCGTTTCAACTGCCTTGTTATCGATTTCAATGTCAGCTACTAAATTTGATGGATTGTTTGTATCTATCTGAAGACCGAATACTTCATTAGCATCCTTAACTTTAATCTCTATGTCAGAGTTAGCTGCAACTGCATTAAATTGAATATCCACTTCGTGTGTTACACTTGGGTTTTCAACAATCATTTTGTTGCCGTTGGGTAGCAAAATACTATTTGTAAAACCAAGTCCAGTTTTTATCATATTTGGAGTCGAATTTTCAAGTTGATTATTAGCTTTGATCGATTCATTATTAGGCTTTTCTTTTAAAAAGTTACGACAAAACACTACAATGATCAATTCATTTAGCTTGTACAAATTCCAAAGTATGACTAGTATTATGTAACCAAAAGCCATAGACCATTGAATCACTTTTAGTGAAATATCGCACAAGATTTGAAAGTTGCTTCGGAACATTTTACCAAAATATTTATATATATAAATAAAATTGATCGTGACAATTTATTTAAACGTAAAATTTTACTGTATATTAACACAAAACTACTTAATTATAAAATTTCGAGAGCAAACTGAATCATATATTTTAATCTATCTATTTATTGACGTAACTATAGAAATTCTTTTTAATTTTATAATATTTTTGTTTAATAAATATAAGTGACCAATCTCTAAAATATAATTTTTCTTTTATTGCATAAGAAAATATTATATCTGTACGTATATACTTATATTATAATTATTGTAATTATACGGCGGATTCTTACTTTGTATTCTAAGTGTGAAATACACAAGTGTTACCCATTCGGTTATTTAGCAATTTAAGCCAATTCAAATTTTAATGTTTTTAAAGTTTTTATTTTAAAATAAAATAAAATACAAATCTCAGAATTTTAATATAAAAATATGTTCATTATTTAACACGGTAGCCTCTTTCATCGAAAGGAAAATCTGTAATTCGAATTTTTTTTTTTCATAGTAAAGTATATAATATATGCTTTAATTTAAGATTAAATAAAAGTGTCAATATCTCCGTAATATTTTCAACAATTAAATTGAAAAAGATTAACTTGTGTGCAAAAAATGTTTTTTTGAATCCTCCCTGTGCGGAGATTTAGAGTCGGATTTTCAAAAAAAATATAACAAATGAAAAAAAAATATCTAAGATTTCATTATAAAAAAAAATTATTTTAATTTGTTCATTTTTCAAAAAAGTATGGCAGTTTTAACTATTAAGTTTTAAGTGATTTCTTTTACATAAAAATTAAATTTTTCGTTAAATTCGACGGTCATTTTCTCACAGAAGAAAAAGTGTCGGGACTGAAAAAAATTGTTCAATTAATAGTGCGTAATATTAGCTTTAATTTGAAATATTTTTAAAGGATGCAGTATTTCTGGAACATTTTCTAAAATTAAGTTGAAAAAGTTGACTTTTGTATAAAAGTTACTATTTTGAATCCCCCTTGTGTGTAGTTCAGGTCAGAATGTCAAAAAAAATTTACCAAATAAAAGCAAAATACCTAAGGTTTCTAAAACAAATTGTTTTGATTTGTTAATTTTTGAAAAAGTTTTGGCAATTTTAAGAAAAATAATTGAACAAAATAATTTTGTTCAATTATTTTTTAATTTTAATTTTTGAAATAATTTCAAAAATTACCGTTTTTTAAAATTGTAATTTTTTTTGGAGATTTACCCCATTTACGGGGAACGGGGGAAATTTTTTCAATTTTTAGGTTAATGTCTTTAACTAGATATGATTTGTGATCTTTTGTCGTATCGTTGAATAAAAGTAGTGACAAGCACAAAAAAAAAATGAAAAAATAAATGCATTATGGAAAAATTAATACATCTTTAGCTTCATGTCGAAGCTAATATTCAGTATTTTCTGGTAAAAAGGATTTTTATGAGCTAAATAAAATAGGAATTTCCTTGGATACGGACCACAGATTTTAAATTGTATACAAAGTGCTTACATAGAATTTGATAATGAGTTGGCAATGCTGTATTTTTCCATATGTTTATGATTTTTGCTGCGCCATTATCAAGTATATTTTGTAATCAATTAGGTCTAATATGGACACAGAACAAAATCCTTTTATATGAGAATGACGTTTTTCTTTCACATATTTTGTATTTTTTAATTAATGGTGGATATGTAATTTCTTTTTTTACATTATTGTTAATGTAGCTAATTTGTACATAATTCAACTCTACAATGTTTAATAACATATTTAATTTAATTTTTTTTTGCTGACGTCAATTAAATTTACATAGTATACTACATTATTTTTTGTTATAAAATAACTAAGGATGGCGAATGAAGTTGTATATGGAACTCAGGATGACAATCATATTGTTATGTCTGAAAAAGTACAGTCTTTAGCTGGTAGTATTTATCAAGAGTTTGAGAAAATGATAGCCAAATATGATGAAGAAGTTGTGAAAAATTTAATGCCTTTAGTAGTCAATGTGTTGGAGTGTTTAGATCTTTCTCATACAGAAAACCAAGAGCATGAAGTTGAAGTTGAATTATTACGTGAAGATAATGAGCAACTAGTTACACAATACGAAAGAGAAAAACAACTACGGAAATCAGCTGAACAGGTAACTTATTTATGAAGTACAATTACTTTATAAATATTATTTTAGAAATTGTAAGATTTTTTTGCACATCATAGTCACTTTAGAGTTAAGATTTTTATTTAGTATCTAAATTATTAAAAAACCATTTATTGGATTTTATTAAATTACAATTATGAATGTAATCCATAAAATATTAAACTTATTCTATTATTGTAATTAAAAAAAAAAAATTATATGTGATTATTTAAAAAAATACTTGATTAGTTGTATGAATCCCAATTTGAATTATACTATTTTAGTTAACTACAATTTGATCATAGAACTATGTTGTTCAGTATCATATTCCTAACCATTGTATATAACTGAAAATAATTTTTGTTTCAATCTTAATTAATGTTACCTACGTTATAAAACTTTTGTGTTTTTATTGCATCTATATTTTGGTACTACATATCAGTATATCATGATTTATAGTATATATCAACAAAATTTTGTGTTTGTGTTTGTTTTAGAAACTTATTGAAATGGATTATGAATTAGATGATGTTAAAAAAGATTATCAAAGTAAAACCGAAAGCTTGGAATCCATCGTAAGAATGCTTGAGTTAAAAGCAAAAAACGCTTCAGATCATGGTGAGTATAGATTTATAGTGTTCAATATTAGTTAGTAAATGGCGATGATTTATTTAATTTAATATTAACTAATCAAAAATATAATAATTAAATATTAAAAAGATTATATTAAGAGTAACTAAAAGAGTTAAATAATAATATTACAATGAATTTAATTAAAATTCTCTTAAAATTTTTAATTTTAAGAGAATTGACAAGAAATTTCAAAGTTCTTTTAGAATAACATTTGTAAATTTTATTTTTTCTATACTTAACTTACTTAAAAATCATTGTTTTTAATGCATTTATAATAATTATTTTTCGATAAAAATAGTCTATAGGTTAGAAGAAAAAGAACAAGATATGAAACAAGAATATACAAAATTGCACGAAAGGTATACAGAATTATTTAAAACACATATGGATCATATAGAGAGAGCAAAAATATTAATGGGCTCCGGTGATCGAATGGATAATACAAGAAGTATGCGAATGCCATTTATGAGTATGACACATATGAATCGGTATAAATAAAATAATAAATATTTTGTATTAATTGTAATGCATTGTTCCGTATATTTATTAAAAAAAAATTGTTAATTTTAGATCATCTGGACCAATTTCATTTGGTTTTAGTTCTCTTGAAGGTGGTCCATCTACACTTAAATCTGTTGATGGTATGAATGAATATCCATTAATTTCTACAAATTCACCTCCTGGAAGTTTGCATTCTACTTCTAGCCTTAAAAATGAACTTCAATCACAGGTATAAAAAAAATAAAATTAGTCAATAATGATTCATAACAAATAAAATAAATAATTATTCTTTTTGAACCAGGATATTGAATATTCAGAGACAGGATCTCGGCCTTGTAATGATCCAGTTTCTGAAAGAGGATGGTCTGAAACTTTAAATTCAGTTAGTAAAGTTGATAGCAGTCCAGATGAAGCCCCAGACATAGTAGAAGAAGTTGAAACGGGACATAGAAATTCTGTTTTGTCCCTGAGTGGTCGGAGTCATACTCAAAAGTAATTTAGAATTTCAACTTAATTAATTTAATTTTAATAAAAAAAAAAGTGGTTTATCTCTAGCATTCTCAATTCTTTATATATTATTATCATTAGACAAAAACTAACACCAATATCATTTTGATTAGTTACATTCTTCTTATTGTTGAATATGACTTTAATATGTCAATAATAATAAAAATAAATTGTAGATAAATACAAAATAATTAATTAGGTTAAGAATTTGGTAATGTTAGGAAAATCACATATTTGATATTGTCTTAATTGTTATACTGTAATCAGTAACTAGACATCTCTAGAGCATTTCTATTTGTCAAAATTATATCTCTTTCGGTGCATTGTGCTGGACTTCTAGTGCATGACATAAGTTAATTTGTCATTCTTCACATTCACGGGCATCATCTTCTTCACTCAAGTCCCATTATACTAGGTTAGATTTAGTCCTTGTCATTTCAGCTTTGAGTCATTTCCACATGGTAAATTTTCGCCCAACAGAAATTAGTGAGTTGGCTGAATAGGTTCTCTGGTTGCAGTTTGCCTTGGTATCTCTGTAGTCACGATTCGTGTAGTTCTTTTGTATGTATGAAATTTCTTCAGGATTTAAGTTTTGTTCTTGTGGTTTCCTGACCGAACTTTAAATGTATTTTGTCCTTTTTGTTTTAATTTTTTGATGTCAGTAGTTGCACATCTTCTAATTTCGGGTGGAGTTATGTCTACTAGTAGGTACAGCTTGTGCATGTAGGCTAAGGTAGATCAAAAAAAGTCAGTCATCAAAATTTTAACGAGGATTTTTTTACTCTATTAAACAGGGTCATTTTTTACATAACCCATTCAATTACTTACAGAATAAAAATGATTTAAACATTTTTTATTTTTTTGTTACATTTAGTTGCATATCATTCTTGAATTATTAATTATGTAATATTTTTTAAGTTCATATCTTATGCCTTGTAACGGTGTCAATTTTGTTTTTTCAATTGTGAACATATATTTTGAATTTATTAAAATGTTTGAGTTTTTATTTTAATAGTAAATGGCATTTGAATTTTTAATATAACATTATTTGTTTATTAGATATAAAATTTTAAAGGCTCAAATTTTTGAGATATTAACATGTATAGTACATGAAGGATTACAAATACAGGTAACTAATTGGTTTTTTGCTATCACAGACATGGATCGTTTATTGTCACTTATGACTTTAACAATAGATATGCATTCTGAATTGTCTGTTTGTATATTTATAATCATACAACAATGATTTACAATGATTGTATTTTCGAATGTTGATGTCATAAAAGACAATTAACTATTTTTATTTGAAAGTATAAGTAGGTACAAGTATTTTCTTTACATTAAAATAGAAATTTTGTAAAAATTTGAGAATTTTAATTAATTACTTTTTTATGCAGTTTGGTTGATATTTATGTATATTATAAGTAGAAAAAAAATTCTGTAGTCATTAGATATTGTCTTTGACTTTTTGATCGCTAATTCTTTAAAGACCTATTTTTAAACAACAAATGTAAAATATTTATTTCTAAAGTCTCTATTACTAAAACTTCAGAATATAATAAAATTAAACAACAACTATCTGATCAACTTAAATTACTAATGATAATGATAACTGAGAATACTAAATAAATTATACAAATTAATTAAATTAATATGTACGAATCATATAATTAAAAATTATAATTGAAAAGTATTAAATGAAGAACCTTAATTTATTAATATTTTAAAAAATATCATATGTTTAGCTTACACATTTTTTTATAAAAAAAAATATAAGTTTGTAATATTAATGAAATTTTTTTTCTAATGTGACACTGTTTTATTTGACCAACTTCACTATAACTTAGGATGACTTATAAATAAAAAGTTATTTTAAAATAATTTAATTAATTTCCATTCAATTTATCTAGTAATAATATTTTAATATTACAATATGTATGTATTAAAATTTTTTGTAGTAAATAAATAAAACTTTAATTCGAATTTTAAGGTATTATAGAAAGAGATATGTCCATTAACAATAAAAAAAGATTTTTTAAATTAAATTTTATTTTATACATTCAAAAATATTGCTGTTGGCATAATTAATCAATAAACTTTTGTAAGTCTAAGTTTATTTATTTTACAATAAATTGAATTATTGTTTTCCAGAGAACAAAGAACTGCTACTAATGTTCTTTATCAAGAGTTTAGTTTTCAAGATAATGAAGGTCAAAATGAAATTGAAGATATGCCAGATATTACAGGTACTAAATTTTTAGTAAATATCTCTTTCTTCTTTTTACCTCATCTTTATCCTAACTACTCCTAACTATATAATCAGAGTTCTATTTTTTTTTTTGCACTTATTTGGTTTCCTTTTCTCCTTCTTTTTCCTCGTCATAATCTCGACTACTTGAGGTCAGCTACCCTTATCCTAAAATTCCACTTGACACGATCTCCTACATCATCTACCCTAATATCAGCCGTCCTCATATTGCATTCAATTACATCCCTCTACATCTTTTTTAGGTCTTCCTCTACCTTTTCTTCCTTCAACATTCATTTCTATAATTGTTTTTACAGCTTCCGATTCTTCTCTCCTCATAACATTTCCTAACCATCTAAGTCTATTTTTGTTGCTTATCCTACTTCTCTAGTCACTCCACTCATCCTTCTAAGCATTCTCATTTTTGCTACACTCATTCTATGCTCTATTCTCTTATCTACCATCCAACAATAAAATATAAGGGATTGTAAATTCTCTTTAATTAATTTTGATTTAATTTAATTTAAACTCTTTAAATTTGAATAATTAGTCTTAATTTTGTCATTGGTATCTTTTTCAAGTAACTTTTTTGCAAATAAATGTTTAATCTATAAAGCACTACTAGTCAAAAATAAATAATTTTAGCATATTTTATTTATCTTATTGACATAATTTATTGCATTCTTTAAAGATTTTTTAGGATTAAATGCATATAATTTAAAAATTTTAAATATATATAAAACCATAACACAGTTATGACTGTCTGAAAACATTATTAATAAAGTATTTTCAAATTATCATAAAAGCAATTTGATTAAATTATCATTTTAGGAATTTATGAATTAAAAATTCTATTTAGTAGTTTTTAACTTGGAACACTTGAATTTGTATAATAAAAATGTTACTTTTATTAGATTTTGTTTAAAAATAAGACTCTTATTGAGATTTAAACCCCAGACATTCTAGTAAAGAAAGGTGCAGAAAACATTTATGTTGGACCAGAACAGTGGTTGACTTAAGGAGTAATTTCTCAAAGTACGACCCAAAAAATGTTATATAAAACAACACAGAAAAATATGGAGTTACCTTGTGGTACCCAGACAATTAAAAATGTTTATCAAGACTGCTAGTCTATTATTGAGGAATCTAAATAACGTGACTAGATATCAAATAGGCACTCTGACAAAACATCATAATCATCTTAACACAATGGAATCACCACTGTGCAGGAAGTGTAGAACAGAAGAGGAAGGTTCATTTCTTATAATATGTGAATGTGACACCATCCTAACAACAATTTGATCTAAACACTATGTTGTATTGAAATTCCTTTATTATTTTTTAACCTTGAGCCTTATAAAATATTATACTTAAGTAATATTTGTGTGTTTTTGAAATTTACTATTTATCATTATAATTAACTGTGTATCATCTATCTTTTATTAGGGAATTGGGTTCACCCTGGAGATTATGCATCATCTGGTAAGATTTTAATGATCAATGATTTTTTGTTGCTTGAGGGTTCTATAAATACTATTAATAGATTTTAAGTGCATTTTTAAGCATAGCTTTATTGAAATATTTTTCATATATTGGTGCACAGCCTTTATTATTTTCATTTTTTTTTTGCATGGTTATTTACATTGTTGTTCAACAACAGTTAGCAGTGAAACTGAGCCAGATACTCCTCTTTCTATAGGTATGAGTTCTCTTGATAAATCATACTTCTTTTTATAACCTGTTATAATATTGGATACATTTTACATTGATTAAATATACAACTAAAATTGTGAATATTGATTAATATTGGGCTAAATGAGAAAAAATATTTTATTTCTAAGTAAGGAAAACTTGATTATAAAATTAATTCATTTAATTTTATCTTCAAGTTGTGTGTGTGATTTTGTTTTCAAAACATGATTATATTTAAAGACATAATATGACTATAACCAATTTGGTTTTATTTATTAGGTCCTTATTGAATTTTTTTTAAAAATTACATTTCCTTTAAATTAAAATATTAACAAACATTACATTTTTAGTATTTTTTGTTGTTGTATATCTTATGATTTATTTTTATAATTTAGTTATTGCACATAGCTTTTTTTTAATACTAGTAGCTTATTCATAAAATGCTTACTAATAAAATATATGCCTTATTTCTTATTAATTAATTTAATATTTTTAAAACATTTTCCCACAAAGCTATTTTAGTTCAATTTAAATTTAATAATCATTTGTTTATTTTGATAGCAAACATTAAAAGTTAGTTATATACTTTTCAATAATTAATTTAGTAATTAAAATACTTTAATGACAAGTATTAAATTATTAATATGTTTTAAAACTGTTTTACTAAATCTTTAAAATTGAAATAAAACTAGTGCTTTGTGTTTAATTATTTGTTCTGTTAATTATAAATTAGTTAAGTATATATGTATTTACATGGAAAATTTAGTTGTTGAAATATTTTTGTTTAATTTTAAGTATAGAATGTTTATTATAATGTATACTAATAAAAGATTAACTTTAAAAAATTATTAATTGATGATATGATTACAAATTAACTTTTTAATTTATGTTTATGCGGCTGCTACTCAACCATTCACTCTTGTGTTCATCCAAAAATAAAACAGTTAATGATAATTTTTTTGGTAAGACTAACATCTAACATTAACTGATTTTCAAAGTAATTATTGTTTTTCTAATATGATTGAGTAATCCTTTTAAAGGTATGGGAAAAGAAGTTGAAAATCTGATCAAAGAAAATACAGAACTTTTAGCAACAAAAAATGCTTTGAACATAGTAAAAGACGATTTAATTATTAAAGTAGATGAACTAACAAGGTAATCTTTATAATTTAATACTTTTTTATTTTTACATTAAATTTTTTAATTTTATATTAGTGAACAACATATTTTACGTGAAGAAATTAAAGCATTACAAACTCTTAATTTACGCTTAAACCAAAGAGCTACTGATTCTGAGGAAGAACTTAAAAAATTAAAACAAGAATTGGAACAAATTAAAATTAATAAATCTGATTCTGATGTAATTATTCAATAAATTTTAGTATGAATTAGTATTGGTCATAATTCTAGTCTTAAATGTTTATTAAAGGAAGAAAAGTCTTATGCTGAGCGTAAACGTTTTACTCGTGTAGAAATGGCCAGAGTAATACTTGAGCGTAATAAATTTAAAGAACAGTTAATGGATTTAGAAGAATCACTTCGTTGGCAAGAGACGGTTCGTGCTATTCGGTTGGAGCCAAATGAGAAAAAAAAACAGGGTGTGTGGAGACTGTAAGTGATTAAATATTAGTGTTATGAATGGTGTATGAAGAATTCTTCTCAATATCTGTTGTGCTTAAATAAAAGCAATCATATGTTTCTTAAATGTTTGATAGTTGCTGAATGGAACCATAATTCTAGTTTGAAATATTTGAATATTATTTAATTATTGATGAGTTCAGCATGATGAAATTGTGTTTTTGTTAAAGTTTTAGTAACTTGTTTGGAGGTGGTGCCAAAGCAGATGATACAGGACTTGGAAGTGGAAATAGCGGAGGAGGCTTGATATCTCAACGACCTAGATCTATTCATTATGATCCATCAACTCATCATGTCGGACCTCCAAGTATAATGAAGAGAAGAAGTATGATTGAAGGAGGACGATATAGTCGATATGAAGATGATAATATGTAATTATTTTTTATTTTTATTTTACTATTCTCGAGGACTAACTTATGCATGGCTAAATCGATTGCTATATAACTAAAAGAAAAAGTGATTATTTTAAATAAAAATGCTATATGCTGGGGTTATACTATAAGAATTATGGTGTAATAATAAAATATTAACAATCTTTTTTTTCTTCATTCAATTACAGATTGGAATATTATTTTTTAAATCCTTTGTTCCAACAAAACTACTTCTAAGAAATCAAATTATGTACAAAGAGATTAGGTTAGTCCGAGAGAATAATGTTTTAGTAAATATAATTTAAAACTGTTTAAAATAATGTTATTTAGTTATGGAGATAAATCTAAGCGTTCTGATAGACGAGTTCATTTTAGTCGAATACGTACACATATACCTAGAGAAGATAGTTGGTTACAAGCTTATGGCTGGAGCATGCCTGCTGATCCATCATCTGGAAGAACGTCTTTGAACATTCCACAACATTCTATTAATTCAGGAACACAATATCCTGTTCCTGTATTAGTTAATTGTTGCTCCCCTCTTGCAGACTCTGAGCCAGGAATGAAAGTAAGCCATTGTCTATGTAATTCATGTACAAATAAAATGTATTGAATGAATATTTAAATATAAATAACTTTGTTTTCCCGTTTTGAGTTGCCTTCTATTAGTATTTCACTATAATTAAAATTATCCAGGGATTATTTCTTTTAAGCATCTAGCCCAAGATATTATTTTCATTATGATCTTTATTCATTTTTGTGTTTTTCTAAAAAAATTAGTACTTTTATTGTTTTATGAATAAGATAATTAATCTTAACCTTCTTCTGTTCTTGTCAGTTTTCTTTATATTCCTCTCTCTTCCCAGTAAGCCGCAAGTTTTATTGCTGTCTGAAATTTCACGAGTTAAAAAATCTTCTTTTCAACACTTAGTCTAGTCGGTAATAGTGCACATGTAAACAAATGATCTGCATCTTGCTCTCCACAGCATTCGCATTTACCATCCTCTTTTATTCCCCATTTTTTCAAATTGCAAGCTGTCCTTCCAGTTTCAATTCGAATTTTGTTGAGTGTCTTCCACATTGACCATGATAGATGACTTCCATGTGGTAAGCTTTCCTTTGGATCTTTCCATAGGTACGAGTTATGATATTTCATTCCCTCCTTTCATAGGTCTATTCTTGTCTCTTCAG
Organism: Daktulosphaira vitifoliae; assembly: GCF_025091365.1. Taxonomy (NCBI): domain Eukaryota; kingdom Metazoa; phylum Arthropoda; class Insecta; order Hemiptera; family Phylloxeridae; genus Daktulosphaira; species Daktulosphaira vitifoliae. Next base: position 4,741,879 of record NW_026099575.1, read on the forward strand.
GTAATTGCAATAGGCTAATTATTGTCTTTAAAAAGTTTTTCCTTGATTTGAGTCAGCCTCCATAAGTTTAAATACATATAAGGAATGTTTCTTGTTTTGTTTTCTCTTCTCTTGCTGCTACCTCTCGTCTGATATTAGGAGATCATATACCGCATAAAACTTGTACTTTCTGAACTGGGTTTAGTCTCAAGCTCCCGGTAATTAATCTATTAGTCACATTTAGGGTCACATCTACCTTTTTGGCATGTGCTGAGTTTTTTCATGCAGCGCAAGCATATTTACCCGTCGAGTAGCATAGTGATAAGGCTCTCGTTCTTAAGACATGAGGTTCTGCGCCCCATTGACAGCCAACCAGTTTTTGAAGTAAACAGTTTTTTGTTCCTGTTTTATTTTTTGTGTTTTCACTATGACTTCTATATGTTAGAGCTTGATCAAGTTTAATGCCTAAGTAATTTGGTTCATCATAGTGCTCTAATTTTGTGTCTTGCCAATTAATTTTTAATTTCCGCTTAGCATCTCTATTTCGTAGGTGGAAAGCGAGAATTTATGTCTTTGAAGGATTCGGTTTGAGATAATTATTATTATAGTATTCCTTTATTGTATTAAGCACAGCGTTCAGATTCACTTCCACCTCTTCGAATGTTTTGCCCTGGGTTGTAATGGCAAGGTCATCAGCGTATATAAAATGATTTGTTTGGTCCCCAATTGGTTGATCATTAGTATCTGCAGTGATACAAAAAACCGTCTATTCCTTAATAATAAACCAATAATTTTTGTAAATTTTGAGTGTTCAGTTAGCTCATATATTTTCTTAAGCAGTAACCTATGATTGACCGTATCGTATGCAGCGCTGAGGTCGAATAAAAGTTGCTCCTGTTATTACCTTATTCTCATAACCTTTCTCTATTTCTTCAACAAGATTGAGTATTTGTTTTGTTCATGATTTATCAGCATTAAATCCAGCTTGTTGCTTAATGAGCTTCTCGTCTATCTTATTTCTTATTCTATTTAGTACCATTCTCTCAAACATTTTATATGTATGACTTAATAGTGACACGGGTCTAAAATTACTTGCATCTGTAGGGGCTTTTCCAGGCTTCAATAATGCCACTACATGTGATTTGAACCATTCTGTTGGTTTTAATACAGTTATTGAACATATTTAGTAGCTATTCCTTGGCTATGGGGCCTAGTTGCTTGATCTGTTCAGTCATGACCCCGTCGATCCCTACTGCTTTCCTGTTTTTCATTACTCCAATGGCCTTATTCAGTTCATCCATCTCAAACGGTTTATTAAAGTCACTCGTATTATTCTTCATATCCATTTTAAATATAAGCTTAGTTTTCTTTTCTTTTATTTTGCCATTCATTAATAATTAATGTGCAATTTGATCTGGTGTTATATTTATATGTTCTTTTACCTATTGTTTTTCATTGTTCATGCTTTTTATTAGTTACCAGGCTTTGTTACTATTTTTGATCATATCTAAATCCGTAATTAATGTCATCCATTCTTTTTTTCATTCTTCGGCTATTCTCTTCATAAGAATTTCTCCAGCTTCGATCATTAGTTCAGAAAAGGGATCTTCCTTATACCTTTTGTTGTAAATTTCAAAGTCCTTAATAATGTCCTGTCGTAGTCCCTTGATGTAATTGGTACTTTCTAAACTTTCTTGAAACCTTTAGACTGTCAACAAATTTGCTATAATTGACAGTTGTTGGTTGTATTGTTAGTATTTCAATGTCCAAAGTCAATTTTTATAATATCAAGAAATTTATTTTTAATTTAAAAAAAAAAAAAGTTACCTTGAAAATGTATAAAACTAAATTTATTATATAAACTTAGCCTGTTTACATATTATGTAAAAAATCCAATAACAATTTTTAAAATCTATAACTTATTTAAAAGTAATAATTCATTGTATTTATTGTATTGTTTTAAGTTTAATTATTAATTTTAGATGTGGTGTGCAGCTGGAGTGAATCTTAGTGGTGGAGTTACTCGTGATGGAGGGTCTATTGTTGGAGCTAGTGTATTTTATGAAAATAATATGAAAAAAAAGCATAATTTGGAAAAAGAAGATATAAAAGAAAGTTTGGAGTTAAAAAAAATAGATGATGAGCTTATGGTAAATTAAACATATTTTTATAATGAATACTTATTAAGATAGTTAATTATATTAAATAATTTTTTTTTTTTTGATAATAAAATTTTGGTATACCTGAATTTAGATTATTATATGAATTTTTATTGATTGGGAAATTATACTATCACTTTCTAAACTTATTTCCAAATAAGAGGACGTTTTCAACCTAACCATGCATTTTGAAAATTTTAATTGTCAAATAAATTTTTATAAGAATAATGAGAATGGAATTAATGTGGATTAGTATTTTTAAATAAATTATTCAGGACAATGATCAATAATTTTGCCTTTTCTAAAAATTTGATTTTGTCTTCATTTTCTTAAAATATTATAATATACAATAAAGTCGTAATATAATTTTTTATTATTGTAATTAATATATATAATAATTTTATTGTAGGAAAATGGTAGAACTAATAATGATTCATTGCAAGTACTATCCTCACTTACATGGATGTGTACTACTTCTAACAATAAAAGTAAAGTAGTTATTATTGATGCAAATAAGCCTGATATAGTGCTTGAAAGTTTTGATGTATCATGCCAAGCTCATATTGGTTGTATAGCTTCTGTACCAGGTATGATACATTCTATAACAATTATTAAATTATAATTAATTAAATAAGTACACTTAAATAAGAGTCTTTAGATAGGACTGTATTTAAAAAAATTGTTTGAAAGTATAATAGCTCTCAAAAATCTATAAGAGCAATTTTATAATTATAAAAATTTAAATGTTGTCTATTTTTTTTTTAATTTCTATTTTTATTTTAGTGGAAACAAAATTAATTACAACTTTAGTTACAGGACTTTAATACCTATCTCCAAATCTATTTGTAATAAATCTAAAAAGTTTTTTAATAAAATGGTTTTTACAGGAGCTTTTGAAAGTGATTATCAAGATAAAGATGATCCTATCAATTGTGAGCTTGAACAAACTGAAGAGGTTAGTGAAAAGGACAAACAAATTCCAAAAGAAGATAAGTCTGAAGTTGAAATTGGAAAAATAATATTTGTTAGTTGTGCAGCAGGAAGTGAAGAAAATAATTTAAATGAAGTTCAAATTGATGAAATACCTACATTTGAAGAAAAAATGTCGGATACAGAGAAACTTGAAGGTATGTAGTAGCTTTTTTTTTGTTGTAGTGCTTTTTTTGCCAGTGCTTTTTGTGTTAGTGCTGTTTTTTTTCTTGCTCATAGATGATAATATAACCAATGTTGATCAACCAGATTATAATAATAAATATCCGAGGAGAAGTAGCATTTTAAAAGAAGGTATCATAAAAGATGGATTATCTGACCCACCTCATGGTAAAAATATATATTTAAATTACACTTTTTTGATGAAACTAATAGACCTGGAATGTATTTTCTTACTGATTAAAGAATTTTTCAAATTGCATGACATTAAATAATTAAATCCAATGACTAGTCATTAAATCTGATTTGAAAATAAGTTTTGTTAAATTAACTTAATCACTTAATATTATAATTTTATAATAATTAGTTTTTTAAGCTTCAATAGTGTAACAAAAAATATATTTATTCTAAATTAATAATTGCAAGCTACCCTAATCATAATGTTGATTTTAAAATTATTAGATAAACCATCCTATAAATAACTTCTGGATTATTTTAAAGGAAAATTTATATTTTTTCTTTGATATATAGCTGAGAACATATTCCCTCATATACTATCTTTAATTGTTCCTTACTCTTAAGATTTGTTTCTCCATTATGGATAATAAGTTTTTTAAGTCCTATTCATAAATCAGGCATTTAAAAGTCATTAACTAATTATAGGCCTATTAATTAATTATTAAACAAAATACATTACTCAGTCTAAAATAATTAAAGTTGATACCAACAAATTTTAAATATTCACATTTTAAAAATAATTTTTACATTAATACTTCTAGAAAAGTTAAGATATGCCTTAATTTTTATTTTCTTTTAAAAATGTTATTAACTCCAATCAACATGGATTTAAGAAGGTAAATTAACTGATACAAATTAATTATATTTCCACAATGAACTAATGAAGTTATCAAACAAATATTGTGTGTATATGTATAAAGCTTTTTGATACTGTTACTTAATAAACTTTGGTTAACACTAAACTATGGTGGTATTTCTAACACTACTTGATTTAGATTTTATCCTATTAGTAGGTCACAAATAATAAAAGTTAAAGGCAATTTGTTTACTCCTATTCACATCACATAATGGGTCCCTCAAGGAAGTCAATTATCAAAAGTGATACTAACAATATATGGCCATGAAGATTTTTTTGGTCATTACATAGTTTTTTAGCAAAAAAATATTTCTTTATTTTTTATTTTCATTGATAATAGTTGTCTAAATAGGTTTAAAAATAGATAAATTTTCCATTTTAATAAATATATTATTAATTATAAAAATGTGTTTAATGCTCTCTTTGATATAAATAAAATTTTAAATATTGATTGGAATTTGTAAATGTAGAAAACAAATTATTGAATGTGTTTTGATGAACTTAATGAACTTCAATAGTTTTTTGTACATTGTATATTTTAAAAAAAAATTCCTAAACATTCATAAAATTTAATTATTTCTACAAATATATTTGATTTCATAAATTTACTGTTTGTTTTTTTATTTAAATTGTTAAATAAAAAATTTAATTGGTATTTATTATTTTATACTGCTAATTTTTAATACAGTATAAATCTGTTTGTAATTAAAACTTTTATGGAATGGTTTTTAACAATTTTTGGGGTTATAACTTCCCAACATTTTCACATGTGGTTTTTTAATGAATTTATGTAAGTTATTTTTTTTTATTAATCAAAATTTAAATAATTATTATTTAAATATAATTTTTTTATTTAGTACTAGTTGTACAGTACAAGTTAAACCATTTCTATAATTTAGTTTATATTTTTTACCATTTTGTTATAGTTAATATATTTTTAATTTAAATTTATAATTTTTTTTTAAAACCTATTTTCTTTAAAATTTTTCTTTTGGTGTAATAATTATTTCTTACTAATATTGATTTTAACCTATTATAATTTTTGAATGGTAAACTTAAATTATAATCATGAAAACTTATAATATATAATATAATAGGTATTGGTGTAGCAGAAGAAGATTTTGACAAAATGTCAAGTGTTTTACCTACAGTATGGTTAGGTTTTGAAAATGGTTGCATTTTTGTACACTCAGCTAAATCTCACTGGAAAAAATGTTTACATTCTGTCAAGCTAAAAGATGCAGTTCTCAGTATTATGTAAGTATAAAATCATTGTTTCGTTAAAAGAATTTAAATTCTCAGTAACCAATATTGTTTAACCCTTAAGCAGGCGCGTACCAATTTTTAACGTTCATAGTCGCGTGGGGGTCTATTAGACCCCATTTCTAAAAATGTATAAAATATGTATAAAAAATTTCATTTTTTTAAATTCAAAGACATTATTTGTTACCATATGATATATAAATATGGATAACAATTAAAAAATTAAAATTAAAAAATAAATAAATGACAAAATTATGTGCATTACTAAAAATTATATTACAAAAAAAAAAAAAACTTTTAATTTTCAAAATTTCATTAAAAAATTTTGGTTTGTAAAAAAATTATTTTAACTACAAAATCTTATTTTTAAGACGGTAAATAAAAGCTTTTAATATTACAAAATGTATTTTTATTAATTTTTCTTGTATTTCTTTGAGCTCAAACACGGCTTATATTTACTAGTTTTATGTGTATTTACATTTACATAATCATTTTTCTGAATTGAATTTTTTTATTATTAATATTACAATACAATTTAATTATTATAATACGAGTAGGGTCAGGAGGGGTAGATGTGAATAGTGGTAATTGTAAATGAGGCACCGATAATCGATGTGTCCACATTGCGACGGGATGCATTTATTACATGTTTAGTTCGTATTTGTTCCGTATCGTCGAGTAGTGGAAATTCTCAATAGATTATTTATTTTTAAAACTTAATTGCATAGACGGTGGCAGATCCACATAATCCCAATTCCACAATATTATATCGATTATGACATTGCATTTACAATAAAACGATATTTTGAAAAAAATACAAATACAAAAAAAAATTATAACGTTCATAGTCGCGTGGGGGTCAATATGACCCATTTCGACTTTGATAGATATTTTAAGTCATAGATTTTTTTTTCGAAGGTATTTATTTATGAAAATCTATTCAATATCACTATAAAAACCATCTTATAAATTTATATCTATCTACACCTTTTATGCAATATAATATATCCGTTTTTATTTATGTGGGGGTATGCTAGACCCCCACATAGACGCTACTGTTTAAGGGTTAAATTATCTCAAATTGTTGAGTTTTGTTAAAATTATTATTGCCATCATATTACAATTTTTAAAAACAGCAAATTTATATTTTTTTATTTTATTTTGTGATTAATTTTTAGTTTCTATATGATACTTAGAATGTGTTAATTTTACTATGATGTTTTTTTTTATGTCTGTCATTACTTATTTTACCATATTAATTTTGATCAACGATATATCAAAAGATCACAAATTGCATTTTGTTGAAGACATTACCTTTAAAAACTGAAAAAAAATTCCTTTGTTCTCAGTAATTAGGAATAATCCCCAAAAACATTATGATTTTTGAAATTTGTTAAATTTTGTAATTTGAAATTTTTTAAAATAAATGAAACAAAACAATTTTTTTTATAAATGCTTTATGTATTTCCCTTTTATTTGGTATAAATTTTTTGTAAATATAACCTTTTACCTCTGCTCATTAGAGAAAATTTAAAATAGCAACTTTTATATGAAAAGATAATTTTTTTAGCTTAACTTTTAAAAATGTTCTGAATTATACCGAGTTTCAATCATATGTCATAATAAAGCTTGTTACACGATAAAATAAAAAAATATTTTAATATTAATCCGAAAATTAAAATCATTATTTTCTATTTACGGTAATTACTAGTATGTTAACAAAAAATTCAGACATTATTAAAAATGCGTATGACAAGATTCTTTATATATTTTTATATAAAAAAAATTGAATTTCAATTGCAATTGTATTATAAAACAAGACATGTTAAATAATAGGAAAGATTTATCCTGTAACTATATACTGTTAAAGTTGAGTTAGAGTTGAGAATAATTGAATTTTTTAAATATATATTCACATAAAAACATTATATTGTAGTAATTTTTATTAGTGTCAGATTTATGTCTGTTTTGGTTTTTACTATGGCTGGTCTATTAAGAACTGATTTTTGAAATTTTATGGTTTTTTTTTTTTTGAATTTCAAATTACTATCTGTGACTATTTTTTTTTCAGTTATGTCGATGGACGTGTTTTATGTGCGTTAGCAAATGGTACTGTAGTTTTATTTCAAAGAGATATGGATGGATGTTGGGATTTAAGCAAATATCATAGTGTAACATTGGGTTCTCCTCAATGTGCTGCTCGATGCTTAGTGTCTGTTAATAGTAAACGAGTTTGGTGTGGTTATAAAAATAAAATTCACATTATACATCCTCGAACTTTAATGGTTATTGTAAGTTAAAAAATAAAAATAAAAGTTTAATAAACCAAATTGTATTTGATGTACTATTGATAAATTTAGCATACGTTAGAAGCCCATCCCCATAAAGAAAGCAAAGTACGTACAATGGTTTGGGTAGGAGATGGCGTATGGATATCTATTCGCCTAGACTCAACAATAAGACTGTATCATGCCTACAATTATACACATTTACAAGACGTTGATGTACAACCATTTATCATAAAAATGCTTGGTAAGTTTATTTGAATTGTAAATAAAGTTTGAAAAATTCTATAATATGCCTTCAAATTATATTAGTGGCGGCCTTATTGATGGGCCCTAAAGCAAGTGCTCTAGGTAGATACATCACTGCTTATTAACTGTTAACCTAATATGACAATGCAAATATGTCTAATTACTTTTTATTTTATTTTTATATTTAACGTTATCTATTGTAAAGATTATGCTGTGTGAAGTAATAATAGGAATTCTATAGCTATAGGCACAATTTCAACTTTAAATTTTGAAGGAACTTATACATATAATAATTTTTCCTTAAAATTTATTTTATGCTATAATATATATATATAGTTATACTGAAATATTAGAGGAGTTATTTTTGAAATATGAAAGGACTAAGTTCCTTTAAGTCCCTATAATTCGCAGCTAAAGTCTATAGGCCTCCTAAATAAATTGTATCTTAAATAAATTTGTTAATTAGAATTAAACTAGATAAAATTTTTTAGGTTCTGACAAACCTCATTTATCATGTATTAGAATAACTGCCATGTTAGTGGCATCAAATAGACTGTGGATTGGTACTGGAATTGGTGTTGTTTTATCTGTTCCCCTTTTAGATAGTAAGTGTTATAACTGAATTACCCATTCATTTCTTTAATTATTGAACTTTTTTTTTGACTTTTTAGAAGGTCTTTTGGGATTTTCTATAAGTAAAGAGATGAAAGTATATTGTGAGCCTAAAACTCAAGAAGTGACTCCTAGTAGTTTTATTCCTTATTGCTCAATGGCTCAAGCTCAATTATCTGTTCATGGCTTTAGTGATGCAGTCAAATTTTTTGTTTCTGTTCCTGGTAAATTGTATATAATTCATTAAATTTATTCTATAGTATAATCTATTAAAGTATATAATTTCAGCGCAATTTATTAATTCTTCTTAATAATGATACTTTTATTTGAGTTATTAAAGATAATTGAATAAGATTATAAATTTTTTTTATAAGGAACTGGAGGTTTTTCAGCTGCTTCAGCTATTCAGCCTGATGAACCAATCGTGGAAAATAATCCTGATACAGATAATTTAATATCGACCATGATAATTGCAGGTGGTGAAGGCTATATAGACTTTAGATCCAGTAAGTACTCTATTTTTAGTAGATTCATGTATATTATATGTGTATATAATAAACACATATTTTTAAAATAAAAAAATTAAAAGTTGTAGGAAAAATAGTATTTTAAATATTTTTTCTGTAGCTGATATGGAAGATACAAACGGCTCAATTGGCCACTTATTCGTCTGGTCCATGTTGTCGTCTAGAATTACTGAACAGAATGATTATTAAAAAACAAAATGTTCTATTATAGTTTCCTTCAATATTTTAAATGGTATTTATTGGTCCTATACTAGCTTTGATTTTATCTTAATAACATTGCTGTGGTTTTTTATTCTTGATATCTATCGTTACTTGAGTCATTGAAACAAGTTCTATTATTTTACAAATTACTCAAGATCATCTGAAAATTAAATAATCATAAAAACTAAAATTTAATTAAATTTTATATTTTAGTGTTATTATAAATATGTTGTTGGCTGAATGTTTAACAAATTCATCTAAAGTATTCTCACAATATTGTATATTGAAAATGTTTTCTAAAAATCTTTTTTTTAATCCTCTTTAATAATTTTATATAGGTTTTAACAAAACTTTTTTTTTTATTCTAATTAACAAATTTATGTAAAACAATCTATGTATGTATATTTATAAGCAAATCTATATTTTTTTATAGATGAAGAAGAAGATGATGATTATTTGGATCGTACAGAAAAACATCAGCTGTTTATCTGGGAAGTTTTATCAGAAATGAAAAATAAATCTAGAATTAAAATATGTGTTTCCTAATAAGTAAAATCTCAAAGTTATAGTTAAAATAAATTATATTTATTAAAATTAATTATTTATATTTTAATGTGCCATTTTAATCAGTATAATTTTTTTTGATTAATCTATAACTACCTGTTTAATCTTTTAACTTGTTAATATCTGATTTTGTTACCTAAACTTATCTATTATACTTTTATTGTTATTTATCCATACTATTTTTGATTTTAATGTGCTGTGATTTATTTCAATTTGTACAATTATTGATTTATTATTGTTCTAGTTGTTTAACTTATGACATATTCTTGAATATGAATTTAATTATTTATTTTTGTTTATAATAGAAACACAGAATATTCATTGTATAACATTTTTTTATAGTCATGTTATTAAATTTAAGTGTATATAGTGTAATTGTAAATAATATTTACTTGCTTTACTTTTGTATGTAATTTGTTTGTATATTGTTTTAAATAGTTAACATATACATTCTGTATTATAAGAATTAGAAAATATAACTCAAATCATCTATATAAATCCCTTTATTGGATATAATATAATTTTTTGTCAAACAAAATAAATAAAAAACATTACAATTTTTAATATCCTATTTATTTATAAGTCATGATAACATTTCAATCATAAAATACTACAGTATATTTTTAATAAATAGGTAATTTAATTATTTGATTAAAAACAGTAGCACAGTGTGGACGTGGCATAGTTGGGACAAGTATAGATAATAACTGACATTGATTAAATTCAATATCATAAGAAACACTTTGATTCAAATCTGTAGTTAGTGTTTAATTTTTAAAAATTGGTGTATTCCAAAAGCAAAATTAACTACCATTTCCTTTATTATTCCTAATTAGTAGTTCTATGATTTATAAGTGTAATATATGAATAAATATTTATTATAGCAATTAAATATATTATGAAATTGATATTTAATAATTTAGTGCTGCAATTTTTACAGAGAAAAATGTGCAAAAGAGTGACTAGGATGTAAGACACAGTATTAAGTGTGGGTGGTAGTTAAAGTGGAGAGAAGCGTTTGGTGTTTTATGCGATAAAAGAATTCTAATGAGGCTGAAAGGTAAATTCTATAAGACTAGTGAAACCAGTTATGATGAATGATTCAGAGTGTTGGGTGGTTGACAAATTTGTTGAAATTTTGGTATATCTCTGAAAGTAATTGGTCCGGTGAGAGCTGAGAAATATTGGCAACAAGTACCTTCTCAGTTTGCATCAATGCTAATAAACTAATGTTAGATGGTTTTTAAGAAACACTATATTAAAGCTATATTAATCAAATTTAAAATTTTCTGTTTGTTAGCTCATAGAAATATTTCATATACGTTGTATGAAATAAATTTAAAAAAAATTGTCATCAAAACATAATTTGAGCCTCTAAGAGGCTAAGTTCATAGGCATTAAATTAAAATGCATTTTTTGGTTTATGTCGCTTAAATAATAATATAATTGGTATTATACGAGTCATATGAACGAGTAATTTAAGTGAGACGATTACATGATCCAAATAATCTGATTGTAACGTTTTTCACATTTCTATTTCATAAATATATTTTTGATGAAATTGATATCATTAGAAGATGGATTCATTAATCCACCTTCATCATGTTATTAACATTCATAGTTATCTACTACTGCCACAGATATATATATCAAATCAATTTGCTAAGTTCTCTATGCTTGTCCGGCAAACGGTTTAAGCCGTTTTAAGTTAATCACTTGAAGCACTTTACTCTGTTTGATTTTATCATATTAAATAATTTAATACTGATATTGTTTTTATTATCATAAACAATAAAATCACAATTTTGTGATTTCATTCTCTATTATCAGTGAATATGGCAATAGTTATAATGGCGTTTCGATGGGTTTGACTGAATCTCTGATCACTAGTTAGCAATCTGGTTACTCCCATAGTAAAATGAATAAGAAGTATGCTCGATCAAATTAGTGCGCATGATAAGCCTAGGGGTAAAATATGTAACCAACAATAAACTCAACGTGACGTCACATGTAAATACATTGCGTTGTATATATTCTATATTAAGGGGCACTGTCCCGTTATAGTCAAGTATTTTAATGAACTTTTTTTAGTTAATTTCGGTTTTCAATTTCATTTATAATTTTTTTATTATTATTATTAACTTCAACTGTGTTGTAATACATCTTTATTGTATTATCTGCTACACTGTAGTAGTTTATAAACCAAGATTTAATTCGTTGATAAATCTAACCTGAGAAAAACTTTAACTGCATAGTAAAATTTTACTATGTTTAACTGCATATAAATAATTAAATATCAATTTATTGTGTAATTACTTACAGTAAGTATAAGTTGTTACATTATTTATAAAAAATGTAGTTTTAATGATTATTTAATAAATTTTTGAATTTTTTTTTTATTGCTCATTTCTCGTGATGCAAGTTTTTTTATTTATATTCCGTATTCTAAAATATATTTTTGTTCTAATAATGAAGTTTTTGACTTCATCATCCACCAAAAGATTATCTGAATTACATGCTTTTTTAGTTAATTCCAGTACCTCCTTTATTAAGCCTGGAGTTTTTCTAATATCATCTATTAAAAATTTAATCATAGGTATGTAAAAATATTTTATATTAACTGTATTTCTATAAGTACCATTTTCATTTAATTTTTTAAAAATAGTTCCTATGATTTTTCCTAAATTTATTAATGTAGGTGATGGTTGTCGTAATGTTCCAAATTATTTAACCTCTATGCAATCATTAGGTTCATTCAAATTATCTACAAGATTCGGATATTTGTATTCAAATTTAAAAGCTACATATCCCCATTAAATATGTTAGGCTGTCCTCAAATAAATCTGATGGATTATATTTATTATTAGCAGCACACTAAAAAAATATACAATGAAAAGGTACTAGAAATATTGAAATATTATATTATATAATTTTTATATTATAAAAATAAAATAAACATAATCTATATTTCAAGATTATATTATGCTATCTCTCTCATTCACTTAATAAGTAAAATAATTTCTATAAATAATGTTGATTGTTTTTTAAAATTCACATTAATTAATACTCATTCATTTTTTTGAAAAAAAAATGCTATGCGCTATGTTTTCCAAAAATGTACCATCTTAACCTAATCTAATATATTTAATATTGATTTCTTAAGTTAATGTGGTGTTAATTCAATGTTAAAACATAAAAAAATAAGTCTGCACACTAGTTAATATAGCTCACGTTTAATTAACGAGGTACAAAATCCTAATTTTTCATTAAAATACAAAAGTTACAACAAAAAAATACATAGAATCTAAAATAATAATCGTGGATACGATTAAATTTATTATAAAATATTATTGAATGCGTTGTTTTAAAGTAATTAATATAATTATTACTTAAAAATTATGTCTATCATATATATTATATCAGAATTATCAATTTAAAAATCGCCCGGTTTTAAAGTGCATTCGGAAGCGGTCGTATTTCAACGATCGTATACGAATGCACAAAAACACAAGGCGATGCACTTGCGCGTACTACGACGAAAATGCTGACTGTGATCGAGCATACTTCTTATTCATTTTACTATGGTTACTCCTGTAACTATTGTAGATAACCGTAATAATATGAATGTGACTAACTTTATCAATAAATGTTGATCACGTAGAAACAATCAGCATTACAAATCTCAATGTTGTATTTGTACACACTGTAATACATTTTCCGACCGCCATTTCGTGATAGTTGATATGAGTTAACGAGTACGACGTAGGAATGTACTTGTTTCTTACATTTTTGTAAATTTACTTCTATCGTTAATCCCATTTTTTAGTTAATAGAGCTAGTTATTTTCATAGCTCTTAATGATAATCTTTTTTTAAAGTAGTTTCTTAGGTAATTATTTACTGACTTGAATGTATTAGATACGGTGCCTTTTTGAATAACTATTAATTCTAAATTTTGTCAGTATCGGGCATACAGGGGTTTTCCAGATGTGATAATCAACATTTTTTTGGAATTGATCATAAATATTGTCTAAGTATATTGTCGTTAAATTATTTGTTATAAAATATACGAAAGTATAATTTGTTTTAACGTTTATAGTATATTTAAGTATAGAACTGTGATACTATTCAATATGTATTGGAAAAATAATCCAGCATCTAATTGGGATTCAATATTTGATAGAGAGGTAATTTACAATAATTTTGTTGTTAGAATTTTTATTTATTACCATTTATTTATTTTTTTTTTTATAGGATTTGTGTCTCAATGATCTCATGAGGGAACAAAATCTGTTAGAAGAACTTAAGGGTCAAAATAGAAAATTAATAGACTTGTAAGTGTTATAATTACAAATTTAAATCATAATTTTATTGTATATTTAGAAATTATATTGAAAATATATCTAACTATAACAAAAAGTGGAAGATTATTTGGATTCATATTTTAAGTAGAAAGATTTTTTCATTGACCTTTTAATTGAGTAGCAAAGTCAAATGAACAAGTACTTTACCATATTAATGTTGTAATTTATTTAAATTTTAGTGTTCTTAAACATATTATATTTGTTAATTTTAACCATATCATGAAGTTATAAAGTTAAATCATACATTTTTTTTAGTCTTACCAAACCTGATGTTGCATTGGAACTAGTACGTTTAGTTACTCAAGAACCTGAAAAAAGTGTACAACCAGAAACTCGATTTGTTTTACCAAACTTGGCATGTGAAATTTTAACTAGTGATGTACAGCCAATGTATAATGTACTCTCACATGAAGAGGAAATATGGAAATGTTTCTTTAATTTTTTGGAAGATAATGAACCTTCTTTAAATCCTTTAATGGCTTCATACTTTAGCCGAACACTTTGCAGTCTAATACTTAAAACTGGTAGTCAAGTAAGTTTTATAATTATATTAAAGATTTTAAAGCAGTCTAATATTTATAATGCTCATTGTATAAGTTATAATTTTATGAGTTTTTTCAAACTATATAATAAAAAAATGTACTTATAGATATATTTTCTTTTTATTCGTTAAAAACTGAACCAATGAATTAAATGTTTCTTAAAACATAATTTATATTATAGTTAAAATTAAATTATTATTTAAATTTTATGATTACCCATTTTATTTCACACTTAATGTACAGTAAAACTTCAAATTATTTTTTAATGACTGTTCAGATTTATAAAGTTATACTGTCTTAATTTAATTATTCTTGCTCTACATTTATATATCAATAATTTTTTTTTATTTTAGGATTGGTATACATATCAGTTTAACTGTTTGAAGACTCTTGAGAAAATGTCAGATAAAGGAAACTTTATAGATTTACTATTAAAACACCTTGATACATCTGCCATTATGGATCTCATCATTAAAATATCAACTCTCTTAGAAGGGCCTCCATTACGGAGTAATATTTTTAGTGTGAGATAACCTATCAATATTTTTAGTTTGATTATTGGAAATTGTAACATTAATAATTGTTCCAGTTATTTGAAAAAGAACAGCTTATTTGTAAATTAGTAGATACTTTTGATCCATTAAGTTCACCCATTAGGCAGTTAAACGCTGCTGAAATTATCTGTTCTATAGAAATTTCATCAGATATGCACCCACTTGAACAAAACCCACTTGTTACTACAATTGAATCGTAAGAAAAAAATCTATTTATTTGTTACTAATAAAGTTGACTCAGGGTATCTCAGACCTAACACACAATGCATATAACTTTTGATAAAATAATCAATTTGTTGTGATTTTTTTTTAATTACTGTTGTCTTCTTAATAATACATATATTATTATGTGTCACTAATAAGAAAAAAAAAATATTTTTTTATTGTTTTCAAAATTTTAAAATAGCCATTTTTTAGTGGTTTTTTTTACAAAAATACTAATGGGTCGATAACAATTTAAAAACAAGTAGAATTTAAATATATAGAGTGGGTATAAATTGAGGATGGATGTAAGTCGTACTAGTGTACGTATACTCCGTACCATTCAATACCAATATATGTAATACAATGGTTGTAACTCAATGAGTACTTGTCCTAAAATTGTTATAGGCTTATCAAAAATTAGTGATAAAAAAATATTTTTCAATCATAGTTTAATAAGGCAATAATTATTTAAACAAAAAATTCCAATAAAATTATAGTTGTATTAAAAGTTATAAGTGTTATCAATTAGTTCTAAGACACTCTGTTTATAGTAAAACAATAATTAATGATTGACATAATTTATAATTAATGTGTTATTAGGCCAGAAATCATAAACAAATTGTTGGTTAAAATGTTTGGCCATTCTGAAAAGACTGAGAGTACATTACTAGGAGGCATATCGATTTTACAAACTTTGTTGATGTCTACAAAATTTAAGTTAGAATTTTTTGTTATGAAATATAAAATAATAATTCATGTTGGAAAATTATATTAATAGTTTGATACAATATCAATATCAGGATAAAATTTTGAAACTGATATTGAAATTTAATTATTAATTTTAATATAATTTTTTAGTGATTTTTAAATTTGATAGCAAAATATTTGTTACGCTGTTCTTTTATAAAAAAAATTCAATTGTTCATATTTCTATGAACAATTTAATATATGTATCCATTAGCTTAAAATTAATAACAAGTGGTACATGGGGTAATGTAGGGTAAATGTAAATGAATTAGGAAATTGTGAATCAATTTTTTCTCTTAGAATATTTAAGAAATTTTATTATTTTATGTTGAAAACTTCTGGCCCTCCTATGTATTGCTATCTTATTAAATATAGGTTTGATATAAAAATGCATGCATTTACAATTCCTCAACCTTACCCTATTTGTTTTAAAAATTTATAAGTGCGATCTCCAAACATAAAAATAAAAGTTTTAGCAGTTAGCCATTCGAAGTTAAAAAAAAAAATTAGCTTTTTCTTTAATACTATAAAATGTGTATATTTGGAATAACGATATTGTTTTTTATTGCCAAAATTAAAAAAAATATCTATGTGTGAAATTATATCATTGTCCATCACAAATAATTATAATAATACATTTCTATATTTTTTTCAGAGGTGATGATTCTAAAGAAGTTTATACTAAAAAGCAAACCATGGCAGAAATCTTATGCATCACAATTTTACCATTTTTAGAACATATTCACAATGTGTTACTATTCCCTCCTAAGGTATTATTTAATTCAATTTCTTAAATATTATTTTGATTAAACAAAACATTATTTTTATATGATTCAACTGAACATTTTTTTTTATTTCTGAAAAAAAGTCCTTAAATATCTTAAAATGCATTTTTGTTATTGAGAATATTTTTAAAAATAATTTCTTAAAGAGTATTTTATTTATTTTTTTAACTATGACTTAAAACTTTAAAAGATTAAATACTAACATTTATTCTCTTCAAATGTAGGTAAATTTCATTTTTGTTTAACTAGCCCTTGTTATTCATTACCTTACACACTTGGCCAGCATTGGTCTGATTATGGTAGCTAATCATAAACTGTTTTGTAGTTATTATAATTATAAATACAACTTAATCTTTTTAAAAAACATGATCATTTAAAAATAATGTTTTTAAAAGACAATATAATAATATTTTAAATTTTAAATAATGTTAGTCACTAGTGATCAATTCTTGTTGTATAATAAAATTAATAAATAACATTAAAAAAAATAATTTGACTAATATTTCTCACTATAAATTACCCCTTTTATTTTATCTTACCAGTAATGTTTTAATTGTCTATCATTGTTTTTGTTTTTTAAGTTTATTAATTCTTAATGTTTCAAATGTATGTGTAATTGTCTTTAAAGTAATGTATTATTAAAAAAGTAAAAAGATTAAATTAGAAATAGTTTTATTATAGGTTTGGTTTTTTTTTATACTAATATTTTAATTACAGATTGACAGTTTAGAATGTATGGAAAATGAAGTAGAAAAATTATTTGGGAATGTACGCTTACAGATAGTGAAATTGATATGTTCGTTATTAAGCATGCATCATCAACAAATTAATGAACGTTTTGCTCAATTGAACACTATAAAAGTTTTGCTTGTAAGTACATTATGCCAAAAAATATTTATTTATATTAGATTCATAGAAGTTTCTAATTTTAGTACTTTATATTTCATTACGCGATAGAGAAAATAAGATTTACACAGTATAAAAAAGATTTATTTGAATGTTATATACTAGCAGTAAAGCAAGTGGCATAACTAGTATTTCATATGTTTTAGGCAAAATTGAATATTGCCCCATAACAAAAATAAGCTTATTGTTCGTTAGGTAAATTACCTTTTTATCACCTCAAAAGAAAAGTTAACAACTTTAATTTTTTGCTTTATTACTTTAATGTAGTGCCCTCTTTGTAAAGCCTTTGGTAATAGGTCAAGTAATAAAATACTCTTCAAAAGTAAAATTGTATAAATCGTTCTTATAATATATTAATTATACAACAATATATAATTTCAGGATTGCTTCTTTAGTTATGATTTAAATAATTTTCTTCATACACAAGTCGTTCAATGCTTCCATGAAATAATGTGTTGTAATCATTCACTAGCAGAAAATAGTTCTTTTATTGCTCATGTAAGAGAAAGTTTACATTAAAACAATATATATATTTAATAATTGAATGTGTATTTTAACTGTAGGTTATTAAAGATTGCAAACTCATTGAATCTATATTAGACCATGAAAAATGGTGAGTTAAATTATAAAATCTAGACTTATATAATTAAAAAACTAGCTATTAACATCTCATATTTCTATTTGGTTAATATTTTATTTAAATTAATTTAATGTTATTAGTTTTGTGTTCCACTAATTACAAAATAAAATTTTAAAAACTCAAATAATAATACATAATATAATCAAAAGAAGAAGTATATATATACAGAGTGGACCAGTATTCACTGACAACTTAAATAAATTTTGAAATAATATTTTTTGCTGATTTTTAGCTTCGATGCGAAGCTGAGAAGGTATTGGTTTTACTAAGATGTGTTTTTTTTTTTTTTTTTTTTTTTTTNGACACTTTTATATATATCTTAAATTAAAGCTAATGTAATATACTTTATAATGGTAAAAAAAAATTTCGGACTTTATTTTATCTTCATGGTGAAAACAGACATTAAACTTAATAAAAAAAATACGATTTTTGTAAAAAAATTCTTTTTTATATTTTTAACTTTATAATGCTATAACTTCTCGAAAGATGTATGGATCAATATAATTCTTTTTTTTGTAGATGCATGATGTCTTTACCTATCATTTGGTATATTTCTTTTATAAATCTGACTTTTTACCTGCCCACAGGGGGGATTCAAAATGACAAATTTTTCACAAAAAATTGACTTTTTCAACTTAAATTTTGAAAGTGTTCCGGAAAGTTTGACACTTTTATATATATATTAAATTAAAGCTAATGTAATCTACTTTATTATGTAAAAAAAAAATTTCGGACTTTATTTTGTCTTCACGGTGAAAATGGCTACCAAATGCTATTATTGTGTGAAAATTCTCAATTTTATTTTTTACATTTTTAACTTTATAGTGCTATAACTTATTGAAAAGTGTATTGATCAATATAATTTTTTTATGGGAAATACTATTTTTTAATAATCCCTTTTTCATTCGACATACTTTATCTTAATCAGGATATTAATAAGGAACTAGCAGTTTATNTAATCAGGATATTAATGAGGAACTAGCAGATCATGTAACTTTTGGAATAATCCACCAATTTTTTAAAATGAAACACTATCTAAAGATTTGCATCGAAGCGTTTTTTTTGATAGTGGTTTTAATCACTGTCAGATATCATTATACTTGATCCAACTATGCCACGTCACCACTGTGCCGCGACCCCCCTGTGCTGGGTTTTTTNCGCGACCCCCCTGTGCTGGGTTGGGTTTTTTTTTTTAAATAATAGTTATATGTTAGGTCTATAATTAAAATACTAAAAGAGATAGACCAGGGCTTTTTAGAGTACCCCTTGGACTATATCAAACCGGTTCTTAAGAATAACATTCCCTACAAAGTGGAGATCACTACACGTAGAGAATGGAATATTAACCACCTGACTGAAAAAGGAGGATTTGTGATACATACAGATGGAAAGGTAGGTGCTGGAATTTGGGGCTTAAAGCCACGAATAAATGTCAGTATGTCATTGGACACAACACTCTCTGTTTTCCAAGCAGAGGTGATGGCGATACTGGTAGGGGCTCAGAACCTGCTGGTATACAAAAATAGGAAGATAACTATCTTAAGTGATAGTCAAGCGGCTTTGAAAGCACTCTGTAACGATCAGGTGAATTCAAAGCTGGTCCTCGAATGCAGGGAAACTTTAGAATCACTATCGAGGTTCAACAAAGTTACACTAGCGTGGGTACCGGGACACAACGGTGTCACTGGAAATGAGAATGCTGACTTTCTAGCCAGGAAAGGAGCAGAGAATACCTATGTTGGACCAGAACCAGTGGTATGACTCACTGAGCAATCGCTCATAGCGTTACCCAAGAATTGGTGCAGAGAACACAGGAAAATCTGGAAGTACTTGATAGTACCTAGACAATCTAAAATGTTTATCAAGACCCCTGGTTTATTGCTGGGTGATCTTAATAGCATGACTAGACATCAAATAAGCACCCTGACTGGTCTACTGACAGGACATGGTCACCTGCTTAAGCATCTTAACGCAATGGGGGTATCGGAATCACCATTGTGCAGGAAGTGTAGAGTAGAAGAGGAAGACTCATTTCACATCATGTGCAAATGTGAACCCTTGTCCACACTAAGATCAAACTACTTGAATAAACCTTTTCCTGAAAAAGAAGATATTAAAAACCTAAAACCTAGAGAGATACTTAATTTCGCCAGAAAGACAGGACTCTTTGGTCATCTTTAGAGGTGACTTTATGGTTGATAATGTATTAACACTTTGGTGATAACACTTAGGTAGGTAAACCGAATTAAGACAATTCGGTATGAGGTGCACATAATGGACCAACAGGTCTGAGTGCATGGGCATTATGTCAACCTCGATAATAACTAAAACTAAAACTAGGTCTATAATTATATTTCAATAATTTATAATTTTACATTTTATTGAAATATTAATTACACTAGTTTACAACAAAATTGACCTATGACTTATGATAGTCATTTTTTATGTAAAATCGTTCACTGAGTCCGAAAATGAAGTCCAAAATTAAAAAATTAGGTTAGTTTTTGAGTTATTGCGAAATTAGCATTTTTTGTGTGCCGCAAAATAGTGTTTTCATTATATTCTAAATATCTTTAATGGCATTCAACCGATTTTCATTTTTTTAACATAAAATTAAACAATATTATAAATTACCTATAACTTTTATCATAAATAATTTTTTATCAGACTTTTTTCTCAGTTGCTATCTACGAATTTACCCCTGAATTTTTATTATTTTTTTCAAAATGTCAGAAAAAATTCAGTTTTACGTAAAATACACCAATAAAAAATAAATTTATCAACAATATACTCAATAAACATTATACTCTAATACATAACAAAGAAAATGATATATTATTTTGTAATATTGATAAAAAAATGAAGAAGTTATGCGAGATTGAAACATAAAACAAATTTCCTAATATCAGAGTTTTTTTAATTCAATGCTTTTATTTTGTAAAATATAGAAAATAATATTGAAAAATTACTCACAATATTACTTTTTAAAACAAAATTTCGATTTTTTAAATAACTTAAGGTTATTTTATATAGTTTTATTGGGATATTTTTAAATTGAGTTAATTTTACAGTTTGGTGAGGTTGTGGTAAATTTTCGTTTAAAAGGTAGATTTTTGAAAAATTGAATTTCTATGTATTGTATTAAAGTATTAAACATTGAAGTACGTTTTCAGTAAAGGACAGAAGAAAACACTATCTTTTTATGCATATTATAAGTATTGTTTTTGTTTTTATTTGAATTAAAACCAGTCATTGGAATGTTAATCATTTTCATGGAAAAATCCATACTTACATCATATTTAGTGTGAGAAGATTGTGTTTACTTCTGTCCTTTTTTGTAAAAAATAGCGAACGATTGATACTGTAGAATAAATATAGAAAATTAAAATTTTTACAAAATTTATGTTATTACAGAAAATTAACTATCAAACATTAATGAGAATTATTTTCACCAAATTATTTTTTAAAATCTATTCTAAAAATTGGCTATTTTGACATTTTTTTAAATATTTTTCTTATATTTTTAAAATAAAATTTTTTTTATTGAATTATAAAAATGATATTAATTACATTATTATAGCCCTCAAATATATTAAGTACTGATAAAAAAAAAATTAGCAAAAAAAATTTACTGGATCAAAAGTTATTATAAATGTCAGTGAATGCTGTATCTTTAATTCAAAATAATAGTAAATAATTGCACAAACATAATTAATATGAAAAACTATTAATAAAAACACAATTATAGAAATTTTTTTAGAGAATAAAAGAAAATGAGATATTATTAATCATAGTATAAAGGTGTTCAGTAGGTAAGAAAATAAGTCAGTTGTTACAAACAATGGAACAATGGAAACATGTTTTCTTACTTACTCAACGACTATTCTATACTAAAAGTGTATTACAAATTTGAATTAAACGTATCTTATTCAATTTTGCATGATTAATTTCGATTAATTTTGTAAAAATGACATATATGATGTTGATAATTCATTTATTGGATATCCTTAATCAATGGTTTTCAATATTACAATATTTTTAATTAATCTTTTATTGATTATTAAATATTAAAAATTAAATTTTCTTGGTTTTGAATTGATCAAAAAGCAATACCAATAATTATAAAAAATTATATTTTAGTATTTAATATTATTAAATTAATAAGATTTGCTTAAAATTTAAACTGGAAAGTTTTCAAGTTGTTTGCTAAACAGTTATTTCATTATTCTAGATTGCTATTTTAGATTATTCTAGACATGTTAAGTTACTCTACTTAACATTTTTATTTAAAATTATTATTTATTAATAAATAGTAAATATATTTAACTTAAATAGTATTCAACCTGGAAAAAAACGGAAAGGTTATATTGGTCATTTAGCTGCAATCGCCAAAAGTTTACACAATACAGAAACTTTTTATTCAGATCATTTCAGAGGTATAATCGTTAATACATTAGACACTGATATAGTTGAGAAGTGGGATTTATTTACCACTACAACTCTTCAAGAAAATGAAGATCGTATGTCATCATGTCTGGTAAGTCATTATACTTATGAGGTTTTTTTACTTTGACACTAATTTAATGATAATTTTAGGGTGGGTTACATCCTCGAGATGAAATAGCTATAATGAATGTTAGAAAAGAAATTGATGAAGATGAAGCTATATATGGGAGACCGGGTATTGAATTTAATAGTAATGATAATCAACTTGGGATATCTCGAATAGATATTAATTTTGATGATGATGATGATGAAGGAGATGAAAATGATAAGTAAGATTTAGCTTTTACTAAGAGTTCTGTGCAATATTTTATTATTCATTCTTAATATGAATTAGAAATACAATGGAGATTCAAGCAGAAATGTTCAATCGTATGTGTTCAGTTAGATCATCTGAAATGACTATTGATGATATAGGTTTCAAAGACGCAATTTTATCCAGCACTTTTGATGCTGATGATAATGAAATGTGGAAGGACGATGAAGATGATTCTGCTAAAACAGATTTCAATATAAATATTTTTCAAAATTCTTTTAATAAATCTGATGATTTTATATCTAAAGAAAATGACTTGTAAGATACATTTTATTTTAAGTATATTATTTGCTATTACAATATATTAATGTACATGATTTTTGTTATAGATATTGGTCACCAGAAACATCTGATTGGGAAACTTTCAGATCTCAGTTAAATGCAAAACCATCCAGTGAATTACAAATAAGTGATAATTCAGACAATAGTAAGTATTAATTATTTTTAAGTATTTTACAAAAATTGAAAAAATTTCCCTCATTCGCTAAAAATGGGGGAAATCTCACAAAAAAAAATACAATTTTTAAAATTGATAAAATTAACATTTTTTTCTTTCTTTAAACTGCTATAACTTTTTCAAAATGATCAAATAAAAATAAATTATTTTTATGTAGAAACCATATGTATTTCCCTCCCATTTGATATAAATTGTGACCCTTTACCTGCCTGCAGAGGAGGTTTAAGATAGCAAATTTTTCACTAAAACTTAACTTTTTCAACTTAATTTTAATTACGATTCAATATAATTATTATTAATTTTATAATTATTTAATTCATTATTATAGCTGAAAAATACAAAAATAATTAATTAAATCACTATGATAATATTGTAAAATATTTTAATAAATAATCATGGATTATTCTAGTTGTTAGAATATTTTGTCTTCATAAATATTAGTTAATGATATCTGAAGGCTTCTTATGATACTGTTATTAATTGGTAAATATTTGTGTTTTCCCTATTCTCGAGAATAGTTTTACACAATTTAAATCTTAAATTAGGTGTTTTTGTTTTGTTGAACTTCTGAAGTGGATATATTTATGTATATTATCCCTTTAATTTTTTCATCGCAAAATTGAAACATAATTAGTCATCACATATAACATAATATATACATAAATATACCCATCTCATAATTACTTTTCATGTTTTAATCTAATTATAGCATGAAGAATAAACCCAAAAATTTAAGATAAAAATGAGGTGGTCGTGCAACCACTTCTGGATGATTGACCCTATATGCGCTTAAATTTAATAAATATGCCACATCTACACTGCTGTGGCCCCACTGTGCTACTTTTTTTTTAATTAAAATTATTTTTTTTATCTTTAATTTGAATTCATAATTAATGTTTTATTCAGATTGTGCCTGTCCGTCAAGTCCCTGGGGAGAAAATATTATTGAGCCTAAACTAGAAACTGGTTGGGCTAATTTTGACTCTAGTTTTGGTGAACCAATTGAACTCAATGGAGAATCTGGAATTGATCAAGAATTATTTGCTCATTTAACGGATGATAATGCCCAAGATCCTCCTCTTAATTTCTCTGAGAACAATATATACCCAATTAATAGCTTTTCAAGTAATTATTAAAATAAATAATTAAATCAATTACTAATGTTTATTTTATCTTTTTAGTTCAAAATAAACATACTATTCCTGAAGTTGATACAAATATTGGTAACAAAAGGGAGACTACTTATAGCTTAGTATCTTCAGAAGATTTAACTGAGTCATCTGAAATAGTTGCTAATTCTCTTAATAACAGTAATGAATTGTCAAAGGAATCAGAAACTATTAATAGTACAGCAAACACAAAATCTTTTACTAAGATACATAATGTGGAGCCAATTGATAGATAAAATAATATATAAGTATATTTATATTATATATTATTTAACTTTAAAATTATTTATTATAATTTTATAGTACTATATTATATTTTAAAAATATGTTTTTATCACCATATAAAAAAATCAATACAATTTTATTCAATAGTATTTTTAGTATTCTCTATCATGAATTATGGTCGATAACATAGAATACATACATTCATTTTTTATTTTTAAATGTCCGTCCGTTTTAAATGTAATTCTTATATTTTTATTATCAAACATTTATAAGTGTAGCATTTATATATTTTAAATGAATAATTTGTTTCTTTTTATATACAAAATGACAATTTCGTTACCTTTGTTAATTGCTGTGTGTTAAACTAGTGTAATTAGTGTATGAATTACAGGGATTGTAAAAGTAATTGTATTTTTAGATTGTTCTGTTAATAACTTAATTAACATTCAGAAATATCTCAAGTAGATGTTTTTACATTTTTGATGGAGTTATTAGTTTAATAATGTCCTGTATATAAACCCACCTTAATTTAAACAATTAATTTGGTCTCCAAAATTATTTTATGTTAAAGTATTCAGTTATATATTTATTTAAGTATTTTTATATGTAGTCGATCTTGTTATTGTCATGGTGCATGTTTCAAATTATTGAATGAAGTTCATATTGTATGAATTAATTGTATCTTGAATATGATGATTTTGTTTTCTTTTTGTAATTTAATATTAACTGTTTATGGATGTTTGAGAAGATCGTACAAAATATATTTACTGTGATATGGGAATCCATGTTTGTGAAATATAAGTTATACTGTAATTAAATAATCATAGTTTTTTACTTCATTAAACTCAACCATTCATTTAATTTAAATATTAACAGTTTATAGTTTAGTCATTTTTTTATATTTTTTATTAATAAATTCAAATTATTTTATTAATCAATTATAAGATAAATTATTTAATCATGTTTTAATTCAAGTAAACTCATCAATAACAAATTTTAAAATAAATGTAATCACTTTCTATTATGATAAAGTAAAAAATAGTTTAAAGTTTTTAATAGCTTGTTATTAATTTTACATAAAAAAAAAGGAAATGTACTTTTATGTTGGAAGACAAAGTTGTCATCTGTTTATTATAGGTGCTGACTTTCTTGAATTTTTTACCTTTTATATATCAATATATATCATACAGGTGGTTCTTTTTTCATTTTAAGTTGTCAATAACATTTGAAATACTGGTCTAAAAGTTGCTTATCAGTAAATTTCTTAATTAGATCATTATTTAGAAACAAGCTAGTTATGTATGTTGCCTTAAAAAAAAAAAAATTTAACACCCTTGCAAGTTATTAACATAAAAAATACTTAATAATTTATTAAGAAAAACATGAAACTGAGTAAAAGAAACCAAAAAAATTATCAATTTTGTTTTTATTTTTCGATCAAGTGGTGGTTAATGATAAAACAATCATCAAAAATAGTCAAGTTAATGGAAACAAAAACTTAAGTGAGGTGATTAAAATTATAAACTTAACTTAGTTTATTTACTTTTTAAATGTTTGAGGATCACATAAAGAGTGAAATATTTTCTTTCTTATTTTTTAATTTATGAATAAATCTAATTCAAATATAGAAGCATAACCTATAAATTCAAAAATATTCCCAGCCCTCCCGAAAATATTCAAAGAATTATATTTATTGTTATACAAATATATTATTTAAGGTGGGGAAAATTCAATTTAGCCTAGTTTGGTTCTAACACCAATGTTTAATATTTGTAATAAATTTTTCATCATAATCTCTTAAGTATACAAATTAGCATATACAAAACACTATATTCAAACTGTGAGAATTTTTCTCAATTCTGAGGGTAGGTAAGCAGTCTTAATAATTATTTTTATTACATATTGTCGTTTAAACTGCAACAGTACATATCCTAATTTTTGTAAGTTCCAGATGACCAAAAAACATATTTGAGTCATACATGTTCTAATATAACAGTTGATTTTTGTTTAATAACATTTAAACTATGAATTATATAATATAATTTAACATATATATATATGATACTTAATATCTAGAAACACTTTTTATATCATTATTGTTAAATTTCATTTTGAAAATTTTTAAATGCGCTCAGTTGCAGCATAATCAATGATATACCAATATTGTAGATATTTTAAATCAATCTATCTTCATATTATAGTTTTTAATCAAGAAACATAAATTAGAGGTTTTATTATTTATGGATTATTTTCGTTTAAAACCTCATATGTAGTCAAAAATTTCTGACTGTATTAATTTTAACTTAATTATATAATGTAATTAATATAAAATAGCCAAGTTATATCAACGATAAACTAACCATTTAAGATAATTGTAAAAATAATTAATTATTTAAGTTTAAAAAAAATTTAACTTTTTAAGTGAAATTCATCTTGCCAATCAAGATAAATAAAATTTAGAAGTCTATTTTCAAGAAACGTTTATTTGAAAAGAAAACTGAATAAAAAATCAAACTTGAAATTATAGACAAAACAAATTTTAAAATATATTTAATGGTTACTTATTATTAATTATATTAAACATGATTAAATACATGCAAATATATAAGATATAAACGTGAGTTATGACTGAAAAAACAATGTAATATACAACTTTATAAGTGACAACATGATAAAAAAAATAACATCATTGAAATATTTGGAATTAGGTAATGGTATATAATTATCATTTAATAAACAACAATAAATAAGGTTTCATTTATCAAATCTTAAAGCTGTATTTCACTCAACAATCTCCTAAGATCTTCAGGAAGTACTAATGTCAAACACTTATCTGGAAAATCTCTTTTATACATCCGGATAAGTGTAATTATTACCTCTTTTACTTCTGTAAAATAAAATAAATAAATGTTATTATCATACCTAATTTAACATTTAGTCATAATGTAACATTCTGTGAAGTGACAATTATAAAAGTCAGTCATGGATAACTTTGACTGCTGAATTAGAAATAAATTCATTAATTGGAATCACCATTTTTTTTTTCTTTGGCAGCGGACAAATTACAATCCTATGATAATATTAAGTTAAAAACTCTCCTCGTAGGAGAAAGCCTCTAGAATCCTTAATAGACTTTATAAGCATTACAAAAAATACCACCATGATATATATATAATCTACACAACATATTTGAATTTTTAAAATAAATAATAAATTTACCATCATCATAGCATTTTCTTTTATCACTTAATGTAACTAATGATGCTTTTAAGACAGTATCAGAAAGAGACACCATATGTTGATTGCCACATTCATATAAATATACTAAACAACGAAACACGGTAAGGTTTTCTACAAAATCTTCGTGTAAGGGTAAGTAATTTATCATAACAGGAACTACCTAAAATCAGTTAATATTTTTTTTATATAAATAACTATTAATAATGACAAAAATTGTAAAAACATTAATATAGTTTTACCTGTATTTATTCATATCAGGTGTGGATACAAGGGGGCAGTGCTTCTCAAAATTAGAATTATTTTATACAATTTTTTTTTTAAAATTAACTAATTTTAACAAAAATAGTTAAATAGCCCACAAAAAAAAAAACTCCTGATTTATAATAAAACTCAGTTAATTTGTAAAATTGAATTATTATAATAATAAATTCATTATATATTTTAAAAATGCATAACATACTTACATGATCTAAAGGTACTCCTTCAATGTTGGTAATAATCATTCGTGCTAAAGCACCATACACATTATCTAATACTTTAGAACGTTGTTCTTTTACAACCACTTGAGAAAATGTGTTTAGAATAGTAGGGTAGTACCTAGAAAAAAATATATAACTAATTTAACTATTTTATTCAGTAATATTTGCACTACTAAAACTAGAATTTAGAACTTAAAATAGTAAGAAAACTGTAAAACAAATAAAAGTTTTCATTAAATTATTATGTTAATCATTACTTATAAATTGCTTCTTTTCCATAAAATGTGATTTCACCTAATGCAAATACTGCATTATTCCTTACAGAATCATCTTGATCTTCAATTAGTTGCAAAACTAGAGGAAGCATCAGCTCTGATATTTCACCAGCATTGTCACCTAGTCCTTTTACTGACTCTCCGATTATAGCTAATCCAGTAGCTCGCAAGATATCAGAAGATCCTTTTGACTACAATGAAAACAATATAAAACCAAGTATACTACAAATTCTAAGTATAATAACATAAGAAGGATATAGAGTAAAAACAATAATGGTTCATTTTTATCAATTTTTTATGAGAAAACATACATTTTTTCTCTTTAATGTAAGCAAAATGATAATATTTTTTACCAAATGGATTTTTTTAATTTATATTACTAGTAGTTAGCTATTGAATCAAACCATAAAATTAATATCGAAAAAGAACTATTAACTACCATTTTACCCTTTATATAATAATTATTTTTTTTTTACCAACTATTACAGAGATAAGTCAAAACATCATTTTGTTTAATATTTAAGTTGAATAATTAAAGTATAAAACAAGAAATATTAACAAATAAAAAATTATCTTATCAAAATATAGTTAAAATTTTCAATTTTTATTTAATTTTTTTTAACAATACAGAAACTATTTATACTTACTAATAATTTTTTTATTAAAGGAACTAAAGATGCAAAATAAGTTGTATATGTTTCTGGTGGAACTACATAACTCAAGTTTGACACAACATTTCCAGCATAATCGATTGGTATTTCATTATTTTCACTGTCTAACTCATCTAGTTCACCAGGACTATTGGCATCTCCTATCTGTAATAAAAGCATTTTCTTATTTCAAAGATACCAGATGTTTTATTTAAAAAAAATATATATTTTTAAATAGTTTAGCTTATTTAATTCATAATATATTAATATACTATTTAATTAATTAATTATTAATAAAATAATTGTCAACATCAAAATGTTTTAATGATCTATATTAGTAAGGTGACACCTAGAGGTTAAAGCTCATTTTAAAGCTATAGCACTAAAACTCTACAACTGAAGTATGCTATAGATAAACTGTAGAACATGGTAAAATACAAAAAAAGATAGACCAAAGTACACTGGAATATCCCTTGGATTGTATCAAAGCAATTCTCCAAAATAACATCCTCTACAAGTTTAAGATATTTACATGCAGTGAATGGAATATAAATTACTCGACTAGGAAAAGAAAGTGTGTAATTTGTACAGACAGCTCAAAGGAATAAGGAAATCAATTGCTGGCATTTGGGGATTAAAACCTCGCAGCATAAATATCAGCATGTCAATGGGCATAACACCCTCTGTGTTTTAAGCAGAGGTAATGACAATACTAGTAGAGCCCAGAACCTACAAGTATTAAAAAAAAGGAAAATAAATATCCTAAGTGATAATCAAGCTGCTCTGGAGGCAATTAGTAATAGCTAGGTGACTTCAAGGCTAGTACTTGAAGGCAGGGAAACTATACTAGTAGGGTATATACTAGTAGCGATGACTAGTATTAAAAAATTAGACTTTATAGTGATGAAAAGGTGCAGAAAACCAATGTTGGACCAGAACGGTAGTAGGACTTACAGAATAATTTCTTAAAGTACTCATTTAAATATAAATATTATAAGTTTATTCAAGTTTCATTTGTGCATTAGAAAATTTTTAAGTTAACATAAGAATAAACTATTGAAAAATTCTACATATTTGGTTTATAATTATGTTTTAATCAATTTTAGTTTAAAACTTTGAATAAGTTGGAAAATTTTATTTAAGAGCTTTAAATTTTCTAGTTAATATACATGTATAATATACAAGGGATTACAAATACAGGTAGCTAATTGTTTTTTTATGATGTCACTATCATAGTTACAGTGTTTGTTGTTAATTATGACTATCAATTAATATGCTTTCTGTAATGTCAGTTGGTGTATTTATTAAACTCACAACAATATGTCTTACTACCATTAATAATAAATGCTGCGTTTCTGTAAATGTCGATGTCATAAAAAACCAACAAAAATATACCTGTATATTTGGGTATTTATTGTTCTCATTGTTTGTAACAGAACATCATATGAACATAGAAAGAAATACTATTTTCTAATATAAATTTAAAATTAATCATAGTTGCAAAATATAATATCAATTTTAGTTTTTATCATAATAAAATATTGTAGA
Organism: Daktulosphaira vitifoliae; assembly: GCF_025091365.1. Classification (NCBI taxonomy): domain Eukaryota; kingdom Metazoa; phylum Arthropoda; class Insecta; order Hemiptera; family Phylloxeridae; genus Daktulosphaira; species Daktulosphaira vitifoliae. The sequence continues at coordinate 4,773,344 of NW_026099575.1, forward strand.
AAATATTAATACTTAAAAAAATATTTGAGAATCTTTTAATTTATAATATGTATTAAATTTATTGTAATCAATGTTAACTTTTTTTTGCATAATTCTCAAGTAAAAAATTAAGTTAAATAAGACTTCAAATAAAAAAATTATTAAAAAAGTATAAAAATGTAAATTAAAAAAAATATATTTCACCTTCAAAGATAATATATTCTTAGCCATTATCATTATGGGCTGTGCATATTTAGCCATTTTGGTTTTGATTTCCTTCAACATTTCAGATAAAACTTCTAAAAATGTAATATCTAATGCTTCTAATCCATCCTCTTGGACTTTCTTTTCTCCATAACCTAAAAATGCTTCTAAAGCCTTTTCCAAATCTAAAAAAAATAAATAGAATTAATACTTTTTACTGAACTAACTTAAGTTACCTAAATATAATACTAACAGTAAAATTTATCTTTTATTTTTTTCTTTTAATGATATTTTTAAATTTAACATTATCTTAATAAACAGTCACATATTTAATGACAGCAGAGGCATATTAATAGAAATAGAGGTTTCTAGGTCAAAACCACATCATAACCAAATAAATGTAAACAATTTTTATAAAATAAGGACAAAATTTTTTATGTGAAACCCCACTCTGAAAAAAATTAAGTAGAAGCTACTAAGAATAATATCAGATAAAAAAAATGAAATAAAGAAAAATTTTAATAATTAATGAGTTTCAATAATAATAAGAAGAAAGTTATTTAGGTCAAGATTATAATGATAAAGCTATCATACAATTTTAATACAAACTAACACTCAATAAATAACTTACACTCTTGACTCCCATGATCTGATAATTTTGAAAAATTGATACATAGTTGTCCATATGCCTCAAGTGCTGAATCTATAGTATCTTCATCATCATCTTCCAATAGCTTTGTCATAATATCAAAACTACTTTTTAAGTAGGGCAAAAATTTATCCCTAAAAATTAATTAAATTATTTTATAATTAATGATACCTTAAAAACACTAACTATAATTTAATTACTGCTTGACAAAAATAAGATTACATTTACCATAAGACAGTAATATTTAATTTTTTTTTTCGATAGTTATGAATGTGTCAAAGTAACACATTTATAAAAAAAATATTTATCTTTGGAAAAACATAAAAATATGTTTAATTGTTATACACAGTTGATTTATTAAGTATACTACACCCCATATTTTTGTATAAAAATATATAGATTAGAATTTATTTTATTTTTATAAACCGTTATAAATGTAAAGTTTATTGTAAGAAAAAATTATTTCTATGGTATATTTTGGGGGTAACTTTTGATAGTTAAATCGCAACCTATTATTTTTTTATTATTAAATTGAGAATAATTTAAATAAAATTTTGACAGGTTGATAACCAGTATTGTATTTTAACTTTTGAGATATTAGTACTTGATTATTTAGAAAAGGTGAGGAGTGGGGTAGTCTTAAGTGATGATATATTTTTAAAATAACACACACATAAGAATTCTCTAATGATGTGAACCCTTTTGTCTATAACTAAATATTAAAACAACTCAAAATATAATAAATCAATATATATTATCAACCTGTCAACATTTTATTTAGATCATTTTCCATTTTATATATATATATAAATAATAATAGTTCCCATTTAACTCTTGAAATTAACCCTAAAAAATATTCTACCCTTATGAATAGATTTTTCTTACAATAAATTTGATATTTACAATGGTTTATAAAAAGTAATTAAATTTTAATCTATACTTTTATGGAAAAAACATAATTTGATGAAATAATGATGTGTAGTATACTTAATAAATCACAACGTACAATAGACAGACAAAGGTTATAAATTAATACATGAATTTCCTTTGAATTTTTGTAATACTAATTTGAACTTAAATAAATAATTATGACTAAGTTAAAACAACATTTAAATGAATGTGTTAAAACTTTCATAGATTGTCTTGTTGCTTGAAGTGCTTGAGGATATATCCATGTTTACAGTTGAGTTCTGACGTTTCGGACTCATTGCAGAGTCCATCTTCAGAGTAATGGTTGCTAGTCGGTGGCTGCAACTATACTCTCTTGCTAACTATACTGCAACTATCAGTATAGTTGCAGTCACCAACTAGTAACCATCACTCTGAAGATGGACTCTGCAATGAGTCCGAAACGTCAGAACTCAACTGTAAACATGGATATATCCTCAAGCACTTCAAGCAACAATTAAATGACTCGGAAAAGCTAATTTTTTACCCTGTAACATTTGCTATTTGGGCAATTGTTCTACAAGCATTATCTTTTTCTTCTGCCACTTGTGCATCAACATAGACAACTAAAATAATATACTTATTAGTAATTTTAAAATAGATAATTTAAATATTTAAGAATTACGAACAATTATCACTGTCATTATCACTATTATCAGCAATATCAATATTTTCAGCATCAGAATCGTCATCAATATCTTCTTCTTCTTCATTATTTTCATATGCATTGTAGCTGTTTTTCTGTGATTTAAAAAAAAAAAAAAAAAAAAAAAAAAAATTGGCT
>NW_026099575.1:4775916-4839664 GCF_025091365.1 Daktulosphaira vitifoliae
AAAAAAAAAAAAAAAAAAAAAAAAAAAATATTAGCGTTATAAATTTTTTTTTAAATAATACTAACAGACTTCTGTATATTCGCTGTCGATTGAATTTTCCAGGCTTTTCATTACATGTTGCATGACAACATCCATGTAAGGAATTAAATGATCAACTGATACTTTAGCAACAGCACTAAAAAGTCCATAGCATACAGCTCGAACTTCTGGTTGGTTATCTTTAGCTTCTTGAAGAAGTGATAGTCCACATTTTAAACTTGAATCTAAATAGGGTTCAAAAAGCTTGGGATCAAGGGCTTCCACAAATTCAGAAAGGAGTTCTAAAAAATTTTTTTTTCAAATTTATAATAAGAAACTTTAATTTAAAAACAATATTATCTATAAAAATACATACGAATAACCATAATTTGTAAACTTTCTAAATTTTCATTAATCCCTGGAGTTAAATAACAATTAAGAAGTTCCATGATAGGTATAAAATAAGGGGCTACTAAATCTCCACCAGATTTAACTGAAAATGTAATAAATAAAGCTAAATACCATTTAAACTAGTTATATAAACAAAATAAAAGTTTAAAAAATAAAAAAAATAAATTTACTTGTAAGTGAATCATACCTATACTACACATAATAGTAATAGCTTTATCTTTCAATTCAATACAACATTTTTCATTTCTTAAAATATCCATTACAACACCAGTCATTTCTGGCAAATATTCTTCAATACCTCCTTCCATGCTATCTATGTATTTATCAAGAGCAAAAAATATCATTCGGACCTCAGAGCTACACTCAGATTTAGTATATTCTTTAATTAATTTTTCTTTGAACATTTTCATTAATTCAGGTAATATTTCAGCTGCATATGTACTAACTTGGGGCTGAATAAATTTGAAAAATGAATTTTTTATTATATAAAAATGAATTTACTTACCTGGACATATTGTGAAACTTCACCTAATGCGTACATAGCTGAAGATTTTACAGTTTCGTTTGTACTGTTTAATCCCATTTTAATTGCTGTAACAAATTGTTTCAAATAACTTTTTTTCAGATATTCTGAACAACCATCAGATACATAAGCCATAGTCATATAAGATGCTTTTAATGCATTGGGATCTTGGGAAGTATAAGCAGCATCAATTAACTTTATCTAAACACAAAACAACATTAAACTAATTTAAGAGTTCAAGAGTCAGAAAATAAAACATATAAGAGGAATAATAGTACATACCATAATAGGCATGAAAGTAGATGCAGATATTTCATCAGCAATAGCTGCTAAACAGTCTCCAGCTGAATTCATGGGATTTAATGCATACTCTTCTAAAAACCAAGTATCATCATCAGTTTCTTCACTTAAAATGCTGAACATCAATTCTATTATAGGTTGCAATAAATTTAGCTTAACTAGAATCTAAGAAATTAAAATACAATTTTAATATTTTTTTAGAAGAATTTAAAAAATGTTTAATAAAAAAAATATAACTAATTATGTATAATAAAAGAATTAACATACAATTTACTTACTTTCTTTTTGCTTCTAATAATGGTAGAGATTAGATTAATACTATTACATCTTAAGGTTTCATCTATGTCCTTATTACCAGCTAATTGTGCAGAAACTTGAACAACTTGTTTCAAATGAGGTAGTAATGCCTGAATTGAAAACTCACACATTGATCCTAACAACTGATAGCAATCACATGCATTGTCCGGATTAGAAGTTGAAAGTGAAAGTATAATGTTCAAAACACGTGGTACCGAGTTAGAATAAGCTTGCATAACCTTATGCACAAAATTTAGTTAAATAAACATAATATTGTGTCAAATTAAATGTGAATCTTACTTCAGGTACTTGAGCTGATAGTTCAATAATATTATTCATAGCAATAATGGTATCATAAGCCGCAGATGAATTGCCATCATCAATTGTACTTAGAATAGTAGTAAAATAACTAACAAATGTTAAAATATGTGGTTCAAACATTTGAGGAATATAATCTGATAAGTTTTTAATAATAAACATTCCAAACTACAAAATTGATAATTAATATACATAAATTGTTAAATATTAATATAATTCTACAATAAATTTATAATTAAATTTGTTGAAAATGCATTACTTTATAATTAAAATATTTAAACAGATATAACTAAAAATATGTCATGTTACCTTTCTTTCATTAGTATCATTGCTTTTCATATAGGTTTCAATAAAATTAAACAATTCATTCCATGATCCTCTCATAAGTTCATGTTTGGCTATAACAGCAATTAATTGAAGAATATGTTTCTTTACATGAAGACTAGGTTCGTCAATAACTGTTTTTAATAAAAATTGTTTCATTCTATAAAAGTAATAGAATTGAACTCAAGGCTTAATTTCGTAAAATTTTAAGAAATTAAATTACTGTTCCCGAATATCAGATGATATAGCTGTCCATGTGTTCCTTTTATTTAGTTTCTTCCTTATTACAAGGGCTGCATATTCTTTCAATCTATCTTCTTTACTTGAACTAATTACAGTACACAGAATAACATAAGTTTGAGGATTTTTTAATGCTCCAGTTAGTTCATCTGTAGCCTGAAAATACAAATAAGTAATATGACATAAAATGACGGCATAATCGCATTTGTAAATACGTGTTTTATAATATCGTTGTTTGGTTCAAGCAAACATTTAAGTATGCGTTCCATTTCAGCAATATCAGCCATCATTTTTGCGAAGTCAATTCTATTTTTATAAAACTACAAGGGATACGGCCCAACACGTGTTGATAGATTACTCTTAAGGATCCAAAAGACCGAACAGAAATCACATGGCCGGAACTCGTTATTGCTGAATTTTATCACTATTATCAAAAAGTTCATTATTGGTTAATAATTAAAGATAAAGTTTTTAAATCAAGAGTGACCAACATACTCCTTAAATCAAGTTCAAATATTAATAAATGGGATCTCTAGCAATGCTTAGATACTACAGTGTTTATAAATTTCAGAGATTATTTAAAATAAGTATATTTCAAAATCATTTTTAATAACTATTCAGATAGTCAAAAACTTACTAAGCCATTTGAAAATTTATATATATCATATACATGCATCTTGGAAATGTTTTGATGGGAATACTGGGAGATATTTACTTAACTCGACGTCTAAAACTATCCATTAAAGTTTAAATTGTATGAATACAAAATAACTAAATACATTTATAAAAGTTTTAAATGATCATGAAAGTAAAATATTGCGCTTGCAGAAATAAAAATTAATAATAAGAAAAAAATTTCTTTGTACCAAAAATTCCCCAATGTCCTGAGAAAAGACATTAAAAGAAAACAATAATTGTTATACTAAAACGGAGATGCATTTAGGGAAAGCGAGTGCCCTAGGCAGCAATTAAAAATTAAACAAATTTTTATTTGATTTTTTATTAAAAATTAATAGTGAGCAAATATCCACTTCAATATTATCCCAAATCTTTAGAGTTATAGTGACTTAAAAGGAAAATATGAGGTAGATGTAAAACTAAAAAATAAAATATTCTATTTTGGTTTGACTACAAAGGGCAATAGATTTTTTTAAATAAAATGCTATTTATTATCGATTTTTTTGCCATATGGATTGAAAATACATAATTTCTTAATTTTCATGGAATCAATTTGTTGTCACTTATTTCCTTTCAGCTCTAGGTACCTCAAATTATCTATTAACCTTATGAAAAACCTACCGGTATGATTCATAAACGTATCATAATTTTGTGATAAGAATCAAAGAATAAATTATTCTTGACGAAAACTTATCTCAAATGTATGCTTTTAAATTCAATTTTAAATTTTTTTACTGTTGATAATTTTTTCTAAAACAAATACTTATCTATTTATCTAATAATGTATTAGTTATTAGAAAAACTTGAGTTTCCAAACATTTATTAAAAATATAAAATTTAAGACTTCATCATGAATATGAAATTTCTTATTAATTTATTTCTTCGGCCTAAAGTAAGCGTAATTTTTATAAATACTTAATTTATTTGAATTTATCTTTATTATGCTAGTTGAAAAATATGGTGTTTTTTTAAATTTCAAAATGAAATTCACCTTAAATTGCATTACAATTAATCTATAAATCATGTTTTTGTTATAGATTCAACCAATAAAAAGCTTTCATTCATTTCATAACTCAAAATATATTTTTATAAGTTCTACAAAATTTAAAAGACTTACAGTTAATAATAAATTGTATGTATGTGTTTTTTCTATGCGAAACTTAAATACAAAAAATGATAAGCCTATTTATAATGAAAATTTAACTGAAAAATTTATATCTGAAGTTCCAGAAACACAATTTGAACCCATTGATGTTTTAGTAAGTTAAATAAATAATTTATTTCAAGATCAGTAGTAATTGCAAGTAATTTTGATAGAAGAATGTTTTAGAAGACGAAACTTTACAAAATGTTGGATTAGGTTCTTGGACTCCAGTTGGTTTAGTTCAAAATGCATTACAGTTCATGCATATCACCTTTGATATACCTTGGTGGTTAACAATAGTAGCAGGTATCTATGGAAGTCATTAAATTAATAAAAATAAAATGTAGTAATTTTATTAAATGACATTTTTTAGGCACTACAATTTTGCGTTTGTTAGTGTTTCCTTTAGTTATTGCATCTCAGCGACACTCTGTAAAAATGAATAATATTATGCCACAAATCCAAAGTTATCAACGACAAATAACGTATTTTAGACTACAAGGAAATCCTTATGAAAGTAATTATTTTAAAATAGTTAACAGTTGTTTTATTTTCAATTTTTAAGGAATTACTCACTAGTTTCTATTATTTTTTCATAGTGACAAAAGCATCAAAAGATTTGATGCAATTATTGCAAACACATCAAGTTAATCCAATTAAGGGTATGATTTTACCTATTATACAGGTAGTATTTAATTACTTACTGAAATTACCCAATTTAATTGACTGAGTTCTTCATTTTTAGCTTCCTATATTTTTGAGTATGTTTTTGGGACTAAGAGAAATGGCAATGCTTCCTCTTGAAAGTTTAGTGTGTGGAGGACTCTGGTGGTTTTCGGATCTTACTATACCTGATCCTTATTTTATAATGCCCTTTGTAACTGTGGTTACCCTTGGAACAACTCTAGAAGTAATATTACTAAACAAAAATAAATAATATTTCTCATTCTTATTATAGATTTTGTTTTAGTTTGGAATTGATGTAAGCAAAATTACTTCAGGTGTTGTTTATGGAAAATATGTGAAATATGGATTAAGAGTATTACCCCTCGCTGTATTTCCATTTATTATGAATTTCCCTGGTGTAAGCAAGTTATATATCAATTATTAATGTCATACTGAGTGTTCAATTTATCATAAATCACTGATTAACCTCAAAATAAATAAAATATTAAAAAAAATAATTTTCGTTTTTCTTTTTAAGTTACATAAATTTTTAATTTATTAGTTATAAATAATGACTTATTAGGATATCAACTATTTTTTTCAAATGGTTACATACATATTTAAATAGATCAATTTCTATTTAAAAAACTAGTTAATTGTGTTCATTGGCATTTGAAAATATAAAGTTGACACCTATATAAGTTTTAAGGGATGATTCTAAATTAATATTAATTAATTAATAATAAGCTGACAAATTAAATAATATATGTAACTAAAAAACATTAAAAATTTGTTTTTAAAATATTGTATTTATTTGTGAGTAATCTGATGGTTTTTGATAAACCGATCACTCTGTATATTTTTATGTAAATATTATAAAAAATTGTATAAATTAGAAATTAAATTGGATCCATTTATGTATATATATTATATATATATTTACAATAAAATTATAGCACTGATTTTTTTTCGTTAGTTAAGTTAAGGATAACTTAATTAAATTAATAAAACTTAATAGTTGAGTATAATGATAGTATATTCATGATAAATTTTTAATAAAACCATGATCTTTTAGACTACAATAGAAGTAATCTATATATTGTTAATTTCAAATTGTATAAAATTTACATATAATAAGTATGCTTAGGATCGTATAGTATATACATATACTTACTAGACATAGCAGAATAATATATAAATACCTTTCAGAGTATAATGATTTCAAATATATAATTTTATATTGCATATTTTTGCATTTTTTTTTAATATTCTTATATTGGGATATATTTTGCTATTTCTACTTTTATTTAGCATATTTTTAAAATTTTGGTGAGTATTAGTATTTTCAATTAAAAAAAAAAAAAATTACCTATTTTGTATTTGAAATAACTATATATGAAAAATGATTGGCTCCAGTTTATTATGTTCAGAAAATAAACTGATTAAATAATATGTATTTTTTGGTTTTTTATGTGATAAGCTACATGTTTACCGATGTGACCATTATGTTGTTGAATGATTGTATTTACGATTTTGTATTTTGTTAGTCATCCACAATTGTTTTCATGTAACGATGGATATAAATGAAATTCTATAGATATTACAATTCAAATAGTTCAAACTTATCATGAGCAGATGTCCATTCAGATCACAATTTACTATAAGCAATAGTCAAGATTAAACTTAAGAAAATAACATGATAGTCAAGCGGCCCTGAAAGCACTCTACAATTATCAGGTGAATTTAAAGTTTGTCCTTGAATACAGGGTAACTTTAGAATCACTATCGAGGTTCAACAAATTTACACTAGCGTGGGTGCCAGGACACAACGATGTCATTGGGAATGAAAAAGTTGACTTTCTAGCTAAAAAAGGAGTAGAGAACACATATGCTGAACTAAAACCAGTTGTAGGACTCACTGAGAAATCGCTCAAAGCGCTACCCAAGAATTGGTGCAGAGCACAACACACGAAAATCTGGAAGTACTTGGTAATACCTAGACAATCTAAAATGTTTATCAAGACTCCTGGTTTATTGCTGGGTGATCTTAATAGCATGACTAGACATCAAATAAGCACCCTGACTGGTCTACTGACAGGACATGGTCATTTGCTTAAACATCTTTATGCAATGGGGGTATCTGAAACACCATTGTGCATGAAGTGTGGAGTAGAAGAGGAAGACTTATTTCACATTATGTGCGAATGTGAAGCCTTGTACACACTAAGATCAAACTACTTGATTAAACCTTTTCCTGAAAATGAAGATATAAAAAACCTAAGACCCATAGAGATACTTAACTTTGCTGGAAAGACAGGACTCTTAGGTCATCTACATGGGGTGACTTGTTAGTCCACTCTTATACAATGATAGGTATAAAGTAATAACACCTAGGTGTGTAAACCGAATCATGACAATTTGGTATGAGGTGTGCACATTGGACCAGCCATATGCATGGGCATATGTCCACCTTACTAATAACTAAAACTATGAGAATAAAACAACTAACTCAGAAAAATTAATTAAATTTAGAAATTCTGACAATGAGAAAATACAAGATGAACTAATAGCAGACATAGAAAGTAGAATAGAATTGATACAAGATAAGATAGTAAATGAAAAATCGGAAGTCAGCATCGATAAAATAGGGCAATCATTTAAAAAGTCCCATTACATAAGTAGCCAAAAATAAATTAGAGCAGATTATTAAAACCAAGAAAAAACCACAGATAACTGACAAGATTCTTAATTTAATGAATGAAAGAAGAAGGCATATAAACAAATCCACAGACAAATAAAAAGAGAAATATGAATTGCAAAAAAAGAACATTTCCCAAATGAATGTAAAGAAATTACAAATTATATGAGGGTTGGTGAAAATTTACATAAAAAAATTAAAGAAGCACCTAGAATAGTATCAAAATCTCCAGAAAGCATCTTAAAAGATACAAATACTTAATAACAAATCTATCAAAAATTTCAATCAATCGAATCCAAGTATTTGAGATGTGTATATACCACAAAGTATTAAAAATTAGTTAGTGGGATCACATAGCGAATATCAGTGTACTAAAAAGAACAAGTAAAGAACTTAAAGTAGTGAGAACTTCAGTATCTAAGACAGTTATGGGATATCCAGAAAAATATAGTTTACTATAATTTATAATCCAGGATAAAATAGTTGGAAAGAGGAGCCGTGGAAGACCTCAAATTTCTTGGTTGGATAATCTCAAAAAATGGTTCAATACATCTATTATATCTTTATACAAAATAGCCATTAATAAAGATCAAATTACTAACATGATTGCTAACGTTCATTAATAAATATGGCACTTGAAGAAGAAAATTTTTAAAAAATGTACTGTCGAAAATAAATATTTGAAAGTATAAAAAAATATTTTTGAAGTTGGTTGACCCAAGTAGTTATGATAAAAGCGAGGAAAAAAAGTTGTTCTATTTAAGTTTGAAGTTATGCTACGATTTATATAAAAGCATATTAATGTATTTTTTAGAGCTATAAGTCTTAATATTTATTAGGCTATAAGCTTAATAATAAGCAACGAAGTAACAACATTGTGCTAAAAATAATACAATTTCTGATTTGTTTTTGTGGTATTAACTATTGCTTTTTGTAAACTTATTGAGACATTTTTTGTTCTTAACAATTTGTTTCTGTTTAATGCCAATACAATTTTTATTTTTTGATAAATTCTGTAGTTTTATAATAAAAATACATGAAAGTATAAGTAACTGTTGCAACAATGTCTGATTTTTTTTATTTATTAACTATGAAAAAACGATCTACATTTTCAATGAATTAGTTATAATTAGTTTAATATTTATTAATGCATATATGTTATAAAACTAAAAATCAAAGGCAACAAAATGGTCAATAATCATATTTCAGGTACTATATAATTTTAAGTAGAATGGTTAAACAAAATTATTTGGGGCATAATTTAGTGAAGGTAAGGATTATAAGTTTCCCCAAAATAAAAATATAAACAAGATTCAATTTTTTTCACTTGATAGAAAAGTAAAAGATTTTCTTAAAAGTGCCTCTATTTAACCCTTACCCTAATTAAATCACCGGAGATATCTATTTTTATACAAACAAAAATATTTGAAGTATTATTATTATGAGCTATAATAATCAGACATAATATTTTAATCTAGTATAATTTATTATTGGGTTGTAATTCATGTACTAATCCAAATAGTTTTTGAATTATTTATAGGTACTAAGTAAAATCATTTATATAGATTTTATTTTATTTTAGGCTGTTTGTTTATATTGGGCATCAACTAACTTTATTTCTCTATGTCAAGTAATGTTCTTGAAAATTCCTAAAGTCAGAAAATATTTTAACATTGATGATGATATGAAAACTAAAGAATCTGGAACAAAAAATGGTGGTTTTGTTGATGATTTTAAAGAATGTAAGATAAATATATTATTTTTTAAATAAGTGTGCTACTTATATTTCTGCATAACATTTTAGCCTGGAAAAACATGAAAATTATTAAAGAAATTGAAGAAAGAGAATATATAAATAATATGAAGCTTAAACAAATATCTAAATCATCACCTATTAGCACATTTAAATATGATGCTTCTATTGAAGGAGGCTTAAAAAAAGAAAAGCAGCGTAAATAATATTAATTTGTTAATATTTTTTAAGGTTATAGATTTATTTATACTGTACATAAATAGAGTAGTAAAAAGAAAATTATTTAATAAAAATGTTAATTGAATATATGATTTACTAATTCATAAGTAATATTTCACTTGAGTTAAAATATAACAGATCTACCTGCTTCATTCATCCTCATGGTGTATTAATTTTACCATGATGTGTTTATTTTTTTGTGTCTGACATTAAAATAATACGTTTTTTTTTAAAGATTTTACTTAAAGATCTTACGATATTTTTAATGTTAATTAAGAAAAGTTATAAAATTTTACATCCAACTTGTCGTTTTTTTCATTTTGTTGTACTTCTCAGGTGGGTATATTTATGTATATTATAACTTTAATTCTTTTATCGCAAAATTGAAACATAATTAGTCATCACATAGAACATAATAACGTTTCTGTTCTTATATTTTAAAATCACCTTATACAAGACATCAAATTAATAATGCGATGAAAAAATTATTAACTGATATTTATGAAGAGAGAATATTCTAACTACTAGAATAAAACCATGATTATTTATTAAAATATTTTACAATATTATCATAGTAATTTAATTTATTTTTTTATTTTGCAACTAAAATAATGAATTGAATAATTATAACATTTATAATACAACGTTATTGCCGTCAAAGATTAGTAACAAATCAAACCAGACTACAAGACACTCCGGAGGCCATATTATCCAAGTGCATCGACTGTTTTGAAGTACCACAGTAGGCAAATATAACGCAGGTCTTCTTCGTAAAATATGCAACATTGCCGCTTTAAAAGCTTCGAAAAAACAAAAAAAAATAACTCATTGTTTTGTATAATTTATATGAATGTACTTTATATTGAAGCTGTTGGAATATTTTACTATAAAAAATATATTTTTGTTTTATTCAATATGTTTTTTATTTGTTTGTTACAAAATTTCTGTTAACCTTCTATTCGGTTAATAACCGTCACAGTCATGGTCTCGATGGGGACGCCAAATCGAAGTTTTACTTTACTTATTTTTGTATATATGTATGCTTTAAAATTATTTTTATTAATTATTATAAATTTATTACGAACAGGCGAAGAAAGCAAAGTCATAAGTTTAAAATATTACGAATATGGTTGCTCCATTTTAATAGTTTATCAATAGTTAAACCTAAATGTTTCACTATATCGAAGGAGGGAATGGAAGTACTATTTAGAGTTCAGCACGGGCAGAGTGACTTAAAGTAAAAGTTGTATGTACCGATTTGTTCTGATTAGATTGTATACGCTATTTATTATACCGTGCGATTATCAGGTTAAGGTGGCAAGTTAGCAGACCACCGAGATGGCAACATATAAGTTTTCATGTATTGAGATAATGGCGTTTTGTTAATAAAATGTATTTGTTGCAGTAAAACTGTAAACGGAGGGACATATTTTACAGTGGGCCAACTCATCATAGTATTAGTAGTTGTCATTGTAGACATTTAATCATAGATATGTTAACGTAGACTATATGAGTAAAATTATTTTCATATACTCTATTTTAACTAGTGACATGCAATTTTTTGGCAAATTTACAATTGAAATTGTATTAACTAATTGACGTACAAAATAAGTAAGGTAAAATTAGATGATAACAATGTTTTATAAGTGTCAAACAACTTTATTTAAATTAAACAGATAATTGAACAAAAAAAATTAACAAAATAGCAAAAAAACGAAAAATTAAATAATGTAACTACAAACAAATATATAAACAATAAATAAAGAAGTCGGATGAAAATGCAAATAGTTCATAATAAATAAACAAGAGTATTTTTAATGGAAAAAGACATCATTGTCAGCACGTAATCTTCCGTTGACTGTCGAATGCAAATTAATAGGAGTTATGAGGCAGTATAGCAAGTTGTAATTAAATCAGTTTCACCACCGTACTCGGTCCAATATTTTTTATTGCTTCTACGTTAGCAAAAACTGTAGTCAGCATTTCATTTGGCGGAGGTGTTACGACGATTTCAATTAATAATGACTCTCCTTCGAAGTGTTTTGGCATCTCATAGACTTCTTTTCGGTTAAAGAACATCACTTGTGCTGTGTCAATCAAGTAAATTTTCAACATACCATCGTTCGTCTCGTCCATAATTTTCCCACGGTACCATTCAGCGCCAAAAAATATCAAGCACATGTCGTACTTCTCAACTTTCTCGATACGTTTTAAGTTATTTTCAATTTTGCGTAGTTTATCACACAAGGTGATTACCGACTTTCTACTCTCCATCGTGTGTACCAGATAACATGTCTTCGTTCGTTTTTGAACTATCATTATCTGTGGAAAGATTATTGTAATAATAGATTGATTGTATGATAAATATAAATAACTAACTTTTTGCGTCTCGCCTAGTTTTAATGTACGTTTCTTAGTACACGGGTCTTCTGTTATGTCAGTGCTGAGATTTTGTTCTTTGCAACATTTTTCTTCAATTTCACATCGGTTCATATCTGTGGTCTTAATGTCGTATTGTGTAAGCTGCGGTTCTTTTGAAGTAACGATGTTCTTGTATTGTTTAAGTCGGTCTTGAGCTGAATAACGTGTATTATCGGTGTTGTACAGTTGTTTATTTTCGGGCTGTTTGAATTTATTTGTTTGATGAACGATTTGTGGCTCCTCAGTTTTACGGTATTTCATTAGTCTATCTTGGGCCGTATAACGTTTGGCATTATATGTTGCGTAATTGTTCGGCTTAAGTCCAGGTTTATATGCGTTCTTCTTTGCATAAGTCTTCTCATATTTATTGCCGACGTTTTTGGGTTTCAAATTCTCAGCATTCCAAATCTGAGTGTTGAGACATTTTTGAGATGTTGAATATGTTAATACGAGTTCGTTTTTGTCAATGAGTGCCTTTAAAAATATAAGTATAAATATCTATGCTATGTACACATATTTTTTTTTCACTTACGATGTTAAATATTTCTTTCTTTTTGATGACATTGGTAAGTATATTCATAGAGGACGTGTCAAAAAATTCTCCACTTATTCCTCGGAGTTTAACTCGATACTCTTCGGGCTGTTCACGATTCTTGTCATTTACTTTGATAACGGTTAAATTTTGCAAGTAGTCATAATATCTTATGACGATCCGATCTCCTCTCTCTAACGGTTCCATAATTATTGCAAGTGAATTCGACGGCTATTTTTGGAAATAGTCAATATGTTCGACTTGCGAATGTCGCGTTGTTTTCAAGATTTTTGAAATTTGATTTCGACGCGACTGAGACTTATAGACTAGATGGCTTCCACAAGAGCTTATATGTTCTTTCTTCGCAGGTTAGACTAAAAGTCCCAATGAATTTTTAGTTTACTAGATCTTTTATACTAATTTTTTCCCGATTTTTTTGGCCAGTAACAAATTATTTCAAAAGTAAATATTTTATTCACGAGCGCCATAAATTGTTTTTAGCCAATATTTAAATTATATTTTTTTGAATTATACACGTATACATACGAATAAAAATCAACTATAATTTAGTGACCGAAATAAGTTATTATCGAATGAATGTTATAAAAAATATGCCTACTCTTTGATTTATAGAAATAGTTTTTAAGATATAATTCATTTTTAAGGAATTGACAGTNTGCCTACTCTTTGATTAATAGAAATAGTTTTTAAGATATAATTCATTTTTAAGGAATTTACAGTAGCTTTATTTAATTAACATACTGTTACGGTTTGTAACTTAAATTAATTACATTTTATCAAACATTTTAATAATTGTTGGCCAATTGTAAAAAATATTTTGTTATATTAATTGGCTTAAATAAAAAGTAAACAAGACTTAATTGGCCAACGACAAATAACGTTGCTAAAACAATATTTTTCATTAATTCAAAGTAAAATATGTTATTTAATAATCAATCACTATAGATTGTTTTCAGCCAATATTTAAATTATATTTTTTTGGTTTATACATAATGTTATACAACAAATTTTCTATTCTTGATTTCATAGAAATAGTTTCTAAAATATAACACATTTTATGCAACAAATTTAATAATTATTTATTGTATATTTATAAAATGTCTAACATTGTAGGCCTCTTCTAAATCCCAAGAAAATTGTTTTATAAATTTGAAATTTAGTTGAAACATAGATTATACACTATACAATACCACATTTGAAAATCACTATAAAAAACAAGGGAGTCGCGGTACAATGNAAAAACAAGGGAGTCGCAGTACAATGGTGACGAGGCATAGTTGAATAAAAAAAAAACGCTTCGATGCAAATTTTTAGATAGTGTTTCATTTAAAAAAATTATTGGATTATTCCAAAAGCTACATGATTAGCTAGTTCCTTATTAATAGCCTGATTAATATAAAGTATGTCGAATGAAAAAGGGATATAAAATTATTTCTCATAATAAAATTGTGTTGATCATTACACTTTTCAATAAGTTATAGCATTATAAAGTTGAAAATGTAAAAAATAAAATCGAGAAATTTCACACAAAAATAGCATATGGTAGCCATTTTCTTCGTGAAGACAAAATAAAGTCCGAAATTCTTTATTTCTATAATAAAGTTAATTACATTAACTTTATTTTAAGATATATATAAAAAGGTCAGACTTTCTAGAACACTTTCAAAAGTGAAGTTAAATAAGTTAATTTTTTGTGAACAAATTGTCATTATAAATCCCTTCCTGTGGACAGATAAAGGGTTAAATTAAAATAAAATTAATTGGCTTAAATTAAAATCTAACATGGCTTTAAACTTAATATTTTTTTAGAATTAAAATCTAAAGTATTTATGAGTAAATAAAATTATCTGCACTATTTAAAAAGAAAATAGTAAACGGGATTTAAAATTTGAATTGTTTACATTTTTGGTTTCCTTGCAATAGGAAGGCTGTCCTTTATTTTGTTATATTATGCAAAATGAGCATTTAATAAATGAAAAATTTGTAATCTCATTTAATAATAATAGAAAATATTTGGGAATTATTAATTATTATCACTTTAAATATGACATGTAGTCTATTTTAAAATATATAATAAGCTTAGGGTCAATCTATGCCAAATCAACCAGAATTGGTTGCACGACCACCCCATATTGTTCTTAAATTTTCTGGGTTTATTATTTATGCTATATTTATAATACAATTTTAATGGTGTCAATTCATGTTGTTAAAATTGTTTAAGTACAATTATTGTTCACATAATGTAACAATACAAATTACTAGACACTAGATAGTTAATAATAATATTAAATTTCATCAACAGGCCATAGCTTTAACGTTTTACTTAATACCATAACATTATAAACATTAAGGACCAATGAGGATAAACAGTTTACATTAAATGCTATAAATATAGTCATAATATTACGAAGTTGTTTTAGTTTTGATGCGAAGCTGAGAAGGTATTGGTTTTACTATGATGTGTTTTTTTTTGTGTCTGTTACCATTTTTTCTCAGCTCTCATGGAACTGATTTCTTTCAACGATACGTTAAAAGATCACAAATCGTAACTAGTCGAAGATACTACCCTCAAAAATTGAAAAAATTTACCTCGTATCCCGTAAATGGATAAATCAATATAATTTTTTTTTTATAGATGCTTGATGTCTTTACCTATAATTTGGTATATTTTTTTTATAAATTTAACCCTTTACCTGTCCACAGGAAGGGATTTATAATGACAATTTGTTCACAAAAAATTAACTTATTTAACTTCACTTTTGAAAGTGTTCTAGAAAGTCTGACCCTTTTATATATATCTTAAAATAAAGCTAATGTAATTAACTTTATTATAGAAATAAAGAATTTCGGACTTTATTTTGTCTTCACGAAGAAAATGGCTACCAAATGCTATTTTTGTGTGAAATTTCTCGATTTTATTTTTTACATTTTCAACTTTATAATGCTATAACTTATTGAAAAGTGTAATGATCAACACAATTTTTTATGAGAAATAATTTTATATCCCTTTTTCATTCGACATACTTTATATTAATCAGGCTATTAATAAGGAACTAGCTAATCATGTAGCTTTTGGAATACATATAAATGAAACACTATCTAAAAATTTGCATCGAAGCGTTTTTTTTTNCATATAAATGAAACACTATCTAAAAATTTGCATCGAAGCGTTTTTTTTTTCATTTAAAAAAATTATTGGATTATTAATAAATCGAATGACATTTTATAAAAATATAATAAATAATTATTAAATTTATTGAATAAAATGTGTTATATTTTAGAAACAATTTCTATGAAATCAAGAATAGAAAATNTAATCACTATAGATTGTTTTCAGCCAATATTTAAATTATATTTTTTTGAACTATACATAATGCTATACAAAAAAATTTCTAGAATTCAAATTTCTAGAAATTTGAATTTCTAAAATTTCTAGAAATTTCTAGAAAGAAATCAAGAATAGAAATTTTTTTGTATAGCATTATGTATAGTTCAAAAAAATATAATTTAAATATTGGCTGAAAACAATCTATAGTGATTATTAAATAACATATTTTACTTTGAATTAATGAAAAAATTTGTTTTAGCAACGTTATTTGTCGTTGGCCAATTAAGTCTTGTTTACTTTTTATTTAAGCCAATTAACATAACAAAATATTTTTTACAATTGGCCAACAATTATTAAAATGTTTGATAAAATGTAATTAATTTAAGTTACAAACCGTAACAGTATGTTAATTAAATAAAGCTACCGTCAAATCCTTAAAAATGAATTATATCTTAAAAACTATTTCTATAAATNCGTCAAATCCTTAAAAATGAATTATATCTTAAAAACTATTTCTATAAATCAAAGAGTAAGCATATTTTTTTATAACATTCATTCGATAATAACTTATTTCGGTCACTAAATTATAGTTGATTTTTATTCGGATGTATACGTGTATAATTCAAAAAAATATAATTTAAATATTGGCTAAAAACAATTTATGGCGATCGTGAATAAAATATTTACTTTTGAAATAATTTGTTTAAACAACGTTATTTGTCACTGGCCAAAAAAATCGGGAAAAAATTAGTATAAAAGATCTAGTAAACTAAAAATTCATTGGGACTTTTAGTCTAACCTGCGAACAAAGAACATATAAGCTCTTGTGGAAGCCATCTAGTCTATAAGTCTCAGTCGCGTCGAAATCAAATTTCAAAAATCTTGAAAACAACGCGACATTCGCAAGTCGAACATATTGACTATTTCCAAAAATAGCCGTCGAATTCACTTGCAATAATTATGGCACTGTTAGAGAGAGGAGATCGGATCGTCATAAGATATTATGACTACTTGCAAAATTTAACCGTTATCAAAGTAAATGACAAGAATCGTGAACAGCCCGAAGAGTATCGCGTTAAACTTCAAGGAATAAGTGGAGAATTTTTTGACACGTCCTCGATGAATATCCTTACCAATGTCATCAAAAAGAAAGAAATATTTAACATCGTAAGTGAAAAAAAAATATGTGTACATAGCATAGATATTTATACTTATATTTTTAAAGGCACTCATTGACAAAAATGAACTCGTATTAACATATTCAACATCTAAACAATGTCTCAACACTCAGATTTGGAATGCTGAGAATTTGAAACCCAAAAACGTCGGCAATAAATATGAGAAGACTTATGCAAAGAAGAACGCATATAAACCTGGACTTAAGCCGAACAATTACGCAACATATAATGCCAAACGTTATACGGCCCAAGATAGACTTATGAAATACCGTAAAACTGAGGAGCTACAAATCGTTCATCAAACTAATAAATTCAAACAGCCCGAAAATAGACAACTGTACAACACCGATAATACACGTTATTCAGCTCAAGACCGACTTAAAAAATACAAGAACATCGTTACTTCAAAAGAACCGCAGCTTAAACAATATGACATTAAGACCACAGATATGAACCGATTTGAAATTGAAGAAAAATGTTGCAAAGAACAAAATCTCAGCACCGACATAACAGAAGACCCATGTACTAAGAAACGTACATTAAAACTAGGCGAGACGCAAAAAGTTAGTTATTTATATTTATCATACAAACAATCTATTATTACAATAATCTTTCCACAGATAATGATAGTTCAAAAACGAACGAAGACATGTTATCTGGTACACACGATGGAGAGTAGAAAGTCGGTAATCACCTTGTGTGATAAACTACGAAAAATTGAAAATAACTTAAAACGTATCGAGAAAGTTGAGAAGTACGACATGTGCTTGATATTTTTTGGCGCTGAATGGTACCGTGGGAAAATTATGGACGAGACGAACGATGGTATGTTGAAAATTTACTTGATTGACACAGCACAAGTGATGTTCTTTAATCGAAAAGAAGTCTACGAGATGCCAAAGCATTTCGAAGGAGAGTCATTATTAATTGAAATCGTCGTAACACCTCCGCCAAATGAAATGCTGACTACTGTTTTTGCTAACGTAGAAGCAATAAAAACTATTGGACCGAGTACGGTGGTGAAACTGATTTAATAACTTGCTATATTGCCTTATAACTCCTATTAATTTGCATTCGACAGTCAACGAATATTCCCTACAGAAGTTTACATGCTGACAATGATGTCTTTTTCCATTAAAAATACTCTTGTTTATTTATTATGAACTATTTTGCATTTTCATCCGACTTCTTTATTTATTGTTTATATATTTGTTATATTTATATGTTTGTTGTTACATTATTTAATTTTTCGTTTTTTTGCTATATTGTTAAATTTTTTTGTTCAATTTTCTGTTTAATTTAAATAAAGCTGTTCGACACTTATAAAACATTGTTATCATTTAATTTTAACTTACTTATTTTGTACATCAATTAGTTAATACAATTTCAATTGTAAATTTTCCAAAAATTGCAGATCACTAGTTAATAATAGAGTATATGAAAATAATTTTACTCATATAGTTAATATAACTATGATTATATGTCTACAATGACTACTATTAATACTATGATGAGTTATAAATACAAATACATTTTATTAACAAATCGCCAATATCTCAATACATGAAAACTTAGATGTTACCGTCTTGATGGTCTACTAACTTGCAAGCCGACTTAACCTGTTAATCACATGGCGTATAAAACCTAATTAGAACAAATCTGCACACATAACTTTTATTTATAATATTTTCTATCTACTGGACTTAATACATTATTAACATAAATTGTGTAGTCATGCAATAAAACAAAGTGACACTAACCACATTGTCATATTTTGAATCCGAAAAAAATCATTAGTCAATTAATGATAAGTATAACAAATATTTATACAAATATATCGAATATTAAAATAGGATATTATTATTTAACTAACAATTTAAGCATATATATAAAAAAAATAAGTACAGTAGAACTTCGATTAGCCGTCCCCATTGAGACCATGACTGTGACTGTTAACCGAATAGAAGGTTAACAGAAATTTTGTAACAAACATATAAAAGACATTAAATAAAACAAATTTATATTTTTTATACTAAAATATTCCAACAGTTTCAATATAAGACCAGTGTTTTATTTGTCTACTCTTGTACTTCAAATCAGACTATGTACTTTGATAACATGGCCTCTACTCTGGAGTGGTTTGTAGTCTGGTTTAATTTGTCACTAATTTTCGACGGCAATAACGTTGTAATGTATGTATTACTCGGTACTCTCTTCGCATCCTTAACCCTCAGGTTGGCGAGTAAAAAGCAAAAACTGAACCGTTCGCGAAATAATACAATTCCCGCACTCGATTCGCCTTCACTTTGTAAGCGCAGAACTAATATACCGAATATTAGTTTTTAAATAATCCCACTACTGAAATGTTAAAGAACAACTATACTATGAAACAGACACAATAATACACTACTGAAGAAGAAACACAATCTTTATAAAGGAATATTGCAAAAATACAAATTTATACGTTTAACACAAAAACATTTCACTAAGACCGCCACACACACACTGTTTTATTTTTTTCCCCGTTACCCTGAAGACACTCAATCTCTGTCTCCCCTCTACGTATCATTGATGACAGTTGTAAATAAGCTGATAATCATTCAACATTTCAGAGCCTTCATCGTGTATTTCATATCCTAACCAACCTGTTAATTATCCTGTTGTTGATACATCATTGATTATTCCATTGCATAGATGTACAATTTTGTTAAAACTTACAGTCTCGATTTCTTCAGATGTCAACGTTATTGATTCAGCCAATAGTTTATTTCGTCCATCTTCAACTTTTAGACCAATACTTTAGATGTTATTATCATTTTAAAATATAGTATTAATAGTGAAGCACTGATGCTGTTATTTTTATGATTAGTCATTATTCAGCCATCCATCCGGAGAATTCTGATTTCGCCAATATTTATATAATATGTATATAATATAGTATATGTTTCTTTAGGGTAACTTAAAACCTAAAGTGTTAAAAATGTTTTTTTTTTTTGTTACAAGTTCAATATTTTTTGAAAGGGCTACTGAGCTCACAATGCACTAACTGATGAATGAAGACAATCAACTAATATCATCTATTATAAATAACAAAAATTATAATCTAACATCAATTATATACTTATAATTACTCATTATACAAATACTACTTGTTTCACAAAAGTGAAAATATACATCTCTTTAAATTGCTGACAAATACATAGGCTATAGATATAATTAACAATCAAATAAATACATTTAACGCATATGACCCATGGGTTACTTGGAGATGATGTTTCCTGTAGAATGATAACGATAATGGCCTTCAAGTTAGACATTATAAGATCAGATCCATTGATGGTGATCGGGATGTGTGTTGGCTTACGGGGACTTAGCCCTTTTGAAATAATTATTCATAATTGAATCACCCCCCAGTAAATTGTAAAAACTAATGGTTTTAAGCATACAAAATATATTGCTCTATTAGTGTTATATTAATTCTGTATCAACTTCATATAATGTTTCCCGAAATGCATATTAATCGTCTATTTGGGTAGAATAATTTTCCAAATACCAAAAACCTCTTTTAAATCCTTACTTAATTAAAAAAAATATATTAATAAACCGAAATCATTCAATTTATATAGTTTTCAAAATTCAAGGATTTTGTGGTATGTAAATATATGGTAAATTTGAGAATTCTTAATTAAATATAATTTTTCAATAAAGAGTATTCAGTGTTTTTGTAATTTATAATATATTTTATAATATATGATTATTTATATATATAAAAAAAAATGACAATGCAAAATATGAATATTTAAAGTCGTTGAACAAAAATTCTTTGAATTTTGAAATAATATATTATTAAGGTGTATATAATCTGTTTCTTATCAATGAACTATAATAGTTTGAGTTTCTAACTACATTCTTCATTATGAGTTACACTAAATAATTTTAGGGTGTTATATTTAATCTTGAGAAATGCTTGAATACAAACAATTAATTACATTAAATTCCACAAATTTTATTAAATTTAATATAAAGTTAATAAATGGAATTAGTAAATTATTCTTATAATTGTAATTCCATTTTATGAAAAATTATAGTTAAGTCGATATTTCAAGTAAATAACTAGAAAACAATTTTCAGAGTGTAATTGCAATGGGTTTTCGCATAGATGCTTCTTTGATAAAGAGCTGTATGAAAAGACTGGACATGGTGGTCATTGCCT
The DNA here is from genome assembly GCF_025091365.1 of Daktulosphaira vitifoliae. Taxonomy (NCBI): domain Eukaryota; kingdom Metazoa; phylum Arthropoda; class Insecta; order Hemiptera; family Phylloxeridae; genus Daktulosphaira; species Daktulosphaira vitifoliae. Next base: position 4,797,199 of record NW_026099575.1, read on the forward strand.
AGACTGTGCTGGAAATCGGGACGGACCAAACTGCGAAAATTGTAAGGTAAACTATTATCAAAGAAAGAATGAAGCTCATTGTACAGCATGTGAATGTAATGAAATCGGTAAATTAATTTAATTTATTATAATTATTGTTATAATGCTATATATTTTTAATATTATGTTTTATGTAAGGTTCTTGGAATCTGCAATGCAATTCTGAAGGTAAATGTCAATGTCGTCCTGGAGTTACTGGTGATAAGTGTGATCGATGTGAAGATAATCATTTTGATTTTGGAATTACTGGCTGCAAAGCTTGTGGCTGTAATATAGCTGGAAGCTTAGATAATCAACCAAGGTGTAATGCTGACTCTGGACATTGCATTTGTAAAGAAAACGTCGAAGGCATTCAATGTAATAGGTATATATATATTTTATGTGTCGATATTTATTTTTTGCAGATTTCTTGTGTAATTTTTCACTCTTCAATAAAATATAGAATACTATATTTTAGAATATATTAACTTAGGTCATTTAAAAATATCAATTGTTAATTATTTTTTTCTATTTCACACCTAGATGCAAACCAAGTTATTTTAATTTAGATGAAGACAATGAATTTGGATGTACACCATGTTTTTGCTACGGCCATTCATCAGTTTGCCAATCTGCTCCGGGATATTCTAGAGGTAATTGTTTTATTATATAATTTGGATTCATACATTTTATTTAATCAAAATATATATGTTTAGTGTCAGTTGAAAGCGTATTTGCTCGAAGTAATGAACGCTGGAATGGTTCAGATGTATATGGAAGATCTATATTGCCTATACATAGTCCGTATAAGCAGTCACTAGAAATTTCATCTCCCTCTAGGGAACCCGTCTATTTCTTAGCTCCAGGTGAGGATTGCAAAAATATTAAGTAAAACCATTATTGAATAGTATAATTCTATTAAATATATCAATATAGAAAAATTTCTTGGAGATCAACGATCAAGTTACAACCACGATTTGACCTTTAAGCTAAGTATAGGAGAAAATAGTCCTGAACCTACAGTGAGTGATATCATGATAGAGTCTGGTTCTGGTCTACGAATTACTCAAACCATTTTTGGTCAAGGAAATCCATTGCCTTCAGATACGGTATTACTAAAAAAATAATTTTTAGTAATTTTTGAAATTATCATTTTTATATTTTATTTAAAGCCAAAGGTATTCAAGTTTCGTCTCCATGAAAGTCCGGATTATGGATGGCAACCAAGATTATCAACTCGTGAATTTTTTAACGTATTATCAAATCTAACAGCAATAAAAATTCGTGGAACATATACTGAAAGAGGTGCGTGTTTCTAATATATTTTTTATGAGACAATGATATAATGATATGTAACTTATAATTAAAATAAGGCGTTGGATTTCTGGATGATTTTTCATTGCAAACTGCTCGTCGAGGTGCTCCAGGATTACCAGCCCACTGGATAGAAATGTGTACTTGTCCCGAAGGCTACATAGGGCAATTCTGTGAATCTTGTGCGCCCGGTTCACGTCATGAACCTACAAGCGGTGGACCCTTTTCTCCATGTGTTCCATGTAATTGTCATGGTCATGCTTCGATTTGTGATGCTGATACAGGTATTTTTTTTGTGTTGTTATCATTCAAATACCATAAAATTGTTTAACTTCAAATACACATTGAAAAATAAATTTATAATATTTTTAGGTCGATGTATTTGTCAACATAATACTGCAGGAGAAAATTGTGATCGATGTGCAAAAGGATATTATGGAAACGCCCTTCAAGGGACAGCTTTTGATTGTAAACTATGTCCATGTCCCAATCAAGGAAGCTGTGCTTTAATCGGGGAAGATACAGTAATTTGTTTAGAATGTCCAAAAGGATACGGCGGTTAGTACAATACAAAATTGTATGAACTTATTAACTATATTTAAATCTGTTATCAGGTCCTAGATGCGACATTTGCAGTGATGGATATTTTGGTGATCCGACTGGAAAAAATGGTCCAGTTAGTATTTGTAAGCCATGTGACTGTAACTCAAATGTAGATCCAAATGCGATTGGAAATTGTAATAGAACAACCGGAGAATGTTTAAAATGTATTTTTAATACTGGAGGAGCTCAATGTGATCAATGTTTACCAGGTTAATTAGAGTTACATGTTTTTTTAAATAAATTACGTTAGTAATATTTTAATCTTTAATTTTAATCTAAGGCTATTATGGTGACGCTCTTGACCCAATTAAAGGGGATTGTAAACCATGTGATTGTTTTCCTCTTGGTACCATTGAAACAGGATTTGGACCTTATGCATGTGATCAATTAACTGGACAATGTCAGTGTAAACCTCATGTTGTAGGAGTTAATTGTGATCAATGTGAAGTTGGATATTTTAATATAATTAGCGGAGAGGTAATAAAAATCATCTAAACTAGAGTATGTGTATGATTATGGTGATTTACATTTTTAAATATTGGAGTGACCCTAAATCGGACTTAAAACTTTCATAAAAAAATCAAATATAACATAATTTTATTTTTACATGAAATAGTGTTTTAAGTTAGATATTCATACCAAACTGAACATCATTTAGGGTATTCAGATTGACTTGATAGTTTGTTACTTAGCTAATGTGTATATATAATAATACATGGGTACTCAATACATTTTCTGTTTTATGCAGGGTTGTAAATCATGTGAATGTGATCCAATTGGATCATTAAATAATACTTGTGATACTTCCACTGGTCAATGTGTTTGTAGCGCAGGAATCACAGGCAAAAAATGTGACGGATGTGAGCCATTCCATTATGGATTCTCCACTGAAGGATGTAAACCATGCGCTTGTGATTCTATAGGTTCTGTTTCACTTCAATGTGATTCCAATGGACAGTGTCCAGTATGTTTTCAAGCTAAATTTATTTATTTTAAGTTAAATAAATTAAAACTTTTATCATATGATTTAAATATTCAATTGATTTAACCAAAAATTTGAATTCAAAAATAAATATTTAGTATAAACTAATATGTATATTTTAAATAGTGTTTAGAAAATGTCGAAGGTCGACGATGCGATCAATGTAAAGAAAATAAACATGACCGACAAAGAGGATGTCTAGACTGTCCTGCTTGTTATAATTTAGTTCAAGACGCTGTAGCTCTTCATCGTGAAAACTTGAAAAAATTAGAAAAAGTATTGAAAGATATTAATAATAGTCCAACTGTTATAAATGATGCAGAGTTTGAACAAAAACTTCATGAAGTGCAAGCATTAGTAAATGACTTAGAAAAGAATGCAAAGTTTTCAGCTGGAGGTTAGCTATAAATATTTATTTCATAATATTATCGTTGTCTATTGATAAGTCTACAACAGTTTAAATGTTCACTTTTTTGTCTAATGGTATTTAATTTACTTTTTTAGCTTTGATGCGAGGCTGAGAACATATTAATTTTATAATAATTTATTAATTTATTATTATTATTTTTTTTAGCTTCGATGCGAAGCTGAGAAGGTATTAATTTTATTATAATGTGTTTTTTTTTTGTGTCTGTTACCACTTATTCTCAGCTCACATCGAACCGATTTCTTTTGACGTATAATAATCCAATTGAAAAAATTTCCGTCGTTACCCGTAAATGGTGAAAATGTCCAAAAAATTATAACTTTAAAAATCGTTTATTTTCGAATTTTTTTTTACTTAAATCTGCCATACCTTTTTCAAAAATGAACAAATCAATATAATTTTTATTTTTATAGATTCATAATGTCTTTACCTATCATTTAATATATTTTTTTTATAAATTTAATTCTTTACCTGCCCGCAGGGGGGATTTAAAATGACAACTTTTTTACAAAAAATTTACTTTTACATTTAACTTTTGAAAGTGTTCCTGAAAATCTAATACTTCTATTTATATCTTAAATTAAAGCTAATATAATGTACTTTATTACGGAAAAAAACAGTTTTGGACTTCATTTTGTCTTCATGATATAAATGGCTACCGAATGCTATTTTTGTGTGAAAATTCTCGATTTTATATATTAAATTTTTTACTTTAAAAGCTATAACTTTTTGAAAAATGTATTGATCAATACAATTTTTTTATGAGAAGTAGTATTTATATACAACTTTCATTTGACATAAATTACTTTTAAATTGAACAATTTTACTGTATACAGGGGGGTTCAAATCTGAAAAATGCATATAGAAAGTAGAACTTTTTTAAATTAACTTTTGAAATTGTTTTGGAAAGTCTGAAATTTTTATATATATCTTAAATTAAAGCTAATGTAATATACTTTATTATGAAAAAAAAAAAAATTTCGGACTTTATTTTATCTTCACGGTGAAAACAGACATCAAAGTTAATAAAAAAAATACGATATTTGTAAATAAATTCGTTTTTATATTTATAACTTTATAATGCCATAACTTTTTGAAAAATATATGGATCATTATAATTTTTTAAGATAAGTACTAATTTATATTTTTCTTTTATGCGACATACTTTTTTTTAAATCGGATCATTTTCTTTTGTATATATATTTATACTTTCATATATTACACTTGTAAATCATAAAACTTGTAATCAGAATATAAAGAAGGAAATAGAAGATCACGTCCTTGGAATAATCCATACATTTTTTTAAATTAAACACTATCTATATATTTGCATCAAAGCGTTTTTTATGATAGTGATTTTAATCACTGTCAGATATCAACTATACTGGACCCAACTATGCCACGTCTCCACTGTGCGACTATCCGAGTGTGCTGGGGTTTTTTTTTATATTAAAATACCTTACAAGAGTTTGTTATAGTAATGAGGCTACCATAAAAGTTACATGAATCTAACTTACATTGAATACATAGTTATTCATATTTTGAGTATTTTGCCATCCCTAAGTTAAAAGAAATGGCTTGAGTTTTGAATTAGCTTAAATTGTCCTTTTTATCTTTCGACTAATGAGATGTACGGTGTTTGCGTCTACAAAACTTATGAAAAATTAATCAAGAGAAGAGAATATTTTTGACTCTAATGATAATTTCTTGTACACCATTTATTCATAATTTAGAAAAAAATATTTTCTGAAAAATTTTGTATCAAACTCTTCAATTTTTATCTAATAGTCATCAAATATTGGAAAAAATACTTTTTATTATACAAATTTTTCATAAAAGTAACATATACTTTTTAACTTTTTTATAATTTTTCCACAAAAATAACAATACTATATTATTAAAAATTGATTTTAATACTATTTTTAATTGCTATAATAAAAATGTTTATTTATTTATTATACTTTTAATCAAAGAACTACTATCAGGAAAATGTTAGACATATGAGTTCATTTTGCTTGTGAAATAATTTACCAATTTTTTAAAATTAAACACTATCAACAAATATGCATAGAACCGTTTCTTATGATAGTGATTTTAATCACTGTCAGATATCATCTATACTTGTTCCTCTATGCCACATTAACACTGTGCCGTGATCCCTCTGTGCTACCGTTTTTTATTTATGCCATTAAGGTATAAATTGACATAATGTATCTTCAAAAATTATTATGATGTACCTGTTCGCGTAATAATTCATTGAAATATGAAATATTTTTATTGTTTTCTGTATGTGATACTGATTCTCCGATTTTTCTATATTTTTATAATTACCTTCGAACTTTAGTTATTACTATATATTATCAATTTTATTACAACTAAATTATAAATATGGCATTTTTATTTAAAAAAAAAAAAAGGTATACTATGATAGACGATAACATTTTTTTTTTTATTATTATAATTATAATGTTATTGATTTTATTAAAAAAAGGAAATATTTCAACGAGTGACAAGGTACAATCACTTCAAGGCCAAATAAAAGAAATAGAAGAACTTATGATTCAAACTAAAAATTGGACAGCTCTAGCAGAAAATAATGCAATTCAAGCTGACAAAAATCTTACAGAAGTTGAAAAAATTAATGAAGATATTACTAATGTATTGAAAAGAGCATCGGATTATATACAAACTGAAGGAGCGACAGCACTTTCTAAAGCAATAATGAAAAGTGATGAGTTAGGACAACAAAGTGATCAAATGTCTGCAATTGCTAGGGAAGCAAGAAAACTTGTACAATCGTAAGCTATCCATATTTTTTTTAATCTACAAAGTTATTTATTAAGAAACATATCATAAGCTCTTTACATTTTTGAAATCTAAAAATTATACTATCTCAAAACGTAATAATACAATACTGATTATTAACCAGTTCAAATTTTATTTAGACTAGTTTGCATAAAATAATAAAAAAATAATAATAGACTCACTTTTAACTTTCGAATGTTACCCTTAAAATATACACTATGAATAATTTTTTCTTACGATAAACTTGATATTTACAATATTTTTTTAATAAAATTGAAATATAAAATATATAAATTTGTTAGATACTTCATTATTTAACGTTAAATTTAGTATATTTTATTATCGACAATGTATCATTTACTTGTATGATGTACGAGTGTTAAGTGTAATGTATATCGTAACACATAGCTGTCAATGATTAATATATTATGTTATATTTGTTTTTCATCATATATATAATATTACTTATGTAATATTTAGAATATTATTGAATGTAAATAAATAAACGAATCTAACAAGAATACAAATGTTAGATAAGTGAATAATGTAGATAAATATTTAAAATTTTAGTAAAGAAGAAGAAGTTGAAAAAATGAAAACTATTGCGGAAAAAGCTATAAATGTTTCAACGGAAGCATTTGAAATTACTAAAGATGCTGTCAATCAACAAAAAAACATTAGGTACTATTTTTTTGTTCAATTGTTATTATATATAATAAGCAAAAAAATGTATATATTATTATTTATTCAGCGATGAGTTAAAAACCCTTGATGCGGAATTAAATTACGTAAAGGATAGATTAGATGCAATTGTAGAGCAAGCAAATGAAACTCATGAATTAGTATCAATGATAAATAACGATTCATTGGCAATATATCGTGATATTTATGCCATTAATTTGCCAGATATAAATGCTTCACTAATGAAACAAAACGCTTCAAATTTAAATTTGGAGGTATAATCCAAATAAATATTTAAGTTATTTTACTAAAAACCAATTTTAAAAATCACGTACTCGTGTCTCTTTTTTAGATTCAACATATTGACCTAGAAATTACTAAATTAAAAGAAAGTAATTCTAATCTTTTAATGGAAGTCGCCGCTGAATTGTTAGAGTCAGAAGAAAATTTGAAAAAAGGAGAATTACAGTTAAAGCAGAGAGAAAATCTATTAAAACAAGCAAATGCCTCTTACGAAAAAGCTACCCAAGCCCTAAAATTAGGAACAAAAACGCTCGAGGAAGCTCAACAGACTTTAAGCACTCTTCAAGGTAATAATATATCTATAAATTGTGAACATCTAATAAATTAATAATTTTTTATAGCTTTTGATAAACAAATACAAGAAAGTAAACAGAGTTCAACTGAAGCATTAGGTCAAGTTCCAGACATTAAAAAACTAATTGAAGAGGCTAATGATAAAACTCTTCGTGCACAGGCAGCATTAGATGGAGCAGAAGCTAATGCTATTATCGCCAGGAATACATCATTAATAGCACAAACAACTTACGCTGAACAAGCATCCCAAGTAAAAAACTATTTTGAATAAGAATTAAAACTTATAATATAAAATATCAGAGAAGAAATTTTTACACTTGAATTTTTATTTTTGTTTAGGAAGCTGAAAAAATAAAAAAAATTGCATTAGAGACTGCTATAGAGGTTCACAGTTTATTAGATGAGAGTGATGGTTTATCAAAACGAGTAGGCCATACAGGAGAGCGACTTAAAGAAGTAGAAGAACAATTTGAAAAAGACCAACAAAATATTAATGATGTAAGTAATTAAATATTTTAAAATTTTATTGTTAACTGTCAAAATATTATTTTGCAATGTTTTTTTATTTAAAATTTCAAATATCGAAATTAGGCAAAGAAAAAAATTGGTCAAGCAAAAACATCAGCGTATGAAGCTAAAAAAACGGTTGATAAAGCTTTAGAAGATGTCAGCGCAGTTCTTAAAGAGTTGTCTAATCTTGAAGATATTGGTAAGTATTTGTTTATAAATATGATTTTTACTATTCAAAAATTAGTAGATTCCTACATTTACGACATAACAAATGTGTTCACTATAAGAAATAATTCAATAAATCTAAAATTTCAATGTGATAATTTTAATATACATGTTACTTTTATACACAAGTAGTTTAATTTTAATATAAAGTATCGAAAAATTGTTCACAAATACAATATTTTTATCACTATTAATTAAATGTTGCATTGCATTGGATGCGTAAAAAAAATCCAGTAAATATATGATAAAATTCGAAAAAATTTTAATTTTACAAATTGATCTAGGCGGTTAATAATCTAAGACAATGACTAGAATGCAGTGAGTTTAGCGCTGAATACACATCATCATAAGAAATATTAATATTGGATAGAAGAAAGAATACTGACTAGGAATATGTTAATTTAAAAGTCTCTAGTGTCTTATGATAATGCTCGTGTTCAACTGCTGTATTCTAAAAAGCAAATTATGAATAGAAAATTGGTCTATAAATTTCATTCGATATAAACTATTATAAAACGAATTTTTTATTATCATATCATTAAACTAAAAGAATTTCCATCAAATAAAACTAAAATTTCGGTTTATAATCCTGAATGGATGAAAAATAATAACTAAACTACTCATTATTGTAGAGTTTTTTAAGCTAAATCGATTTTTCTTTTATGAAAATTAAAAATTTTCAAAAACTTCCAATAAAATAAGCGTCTTATTGTTAATGAATCAAACTTGATTTTTACAATGGTTAATAAAAAAAAGTTAAACTTATATCTATTCATTATTACGAAAAAATTATTATTTAAAGAAAAATGGGGGTTTGTATAATTAATAATTTATTTAGTATACAAAATAATATATGTATAAACACATATTATGTGTATATGTATATATTTAAGTCTCTATTGTTGGACATCTGCTTAGTTTTGATGATATTTCAAATAATTGAAGCCTAGTTAAAGAAAAGACAAGTTGAGTACAACTTATTTACCTACTTAATAACACATTTAAAAACTATTAAATAACCTTTAGCAAACATTTTTTCTTTTCAAATTATATCGGTAAAAATGTTCTAAAGGTACTAACTTTATGTAAACCTTAATGATATTAGCGTTAGTATATAGACTATTTGAAATCTACTAAGGTATAGCTTGATATTAAAATTATTTTTATCTATTTAATAATATTTATAGACAGTGAGATGTTAAATCAGCTTAGTTCTCGATTAGAAACAGCAGAACAAGAATTGGCTAATGCTAAGTTAGACGAAAAACTTCAGAATATCAATGCTGCGAGAATATCTCAGGTAAGTGCAGATATTTTCGTGTCAAGTATTTTGTATTTAAAAAACGTGCTTTGTCATAATTTAAACTCCTTTAAAGGCTCAGTTAATTAAAAACTATGAAAATGAAATTGAATCACTGACTAATGACGTCAAAAATATTGACTCTATCAGAAAAGCACTTCCAGAAGGATGTTGGAAAAGAACACATTTGGAAGTCCGTTGAAATAGTATTTCTGAAATTAAATTACTACCCTATTAATATTTTTATAAACTAAATCCCTATTAGTCACTTATTTGTGTTCATAATACTGTATCACCTAGATATTTATAAGCTTTTATTTTTTAATGTAAATTATTTAGTTTAGGTCTAAATAATTATTGTATTTACAATAAATTATTGTCATCAATAATTACTTAAATCTGTAAATGTATAGTCAATTTTTTCCGATTATTCTAATACTTATTATTATTGTGTATACATAATTAAATTATTTAATTTAATTGTGGACTTATTTAAAAGAATTTTCTACGTTCTTTGACTAAATTAAAATTAGATTTTAGGGACTAATTTAATAAAAATATATTTTTTAATTTAATTCCATATGCCAAAGATCTAATTTATGATTCTATAATTTAATTATACATTTATTTTCATTTAATTGTAAAACTATTAATAAATCAAATTACATTTTGTTGCTTGAAGTCTAATATTTTTTAGTTTCTTACTAAAACCTTGATATTAATTTTATTACATTCTATATTTAATTAACTGTGAAATTTTTTCGACAAAAAATTCCTTTTTTTATTTAATATTCCAGTTAGTTTTTTTTTTTTAAATAAAAATAACAGTTATTTAGTAATGAGTATAAGGAACATTAAAAAAAAATAGATTTTTAAGTTTTTCAAAACATGAACAAGATTTTTTTCAAAACTTAATTATATTAGTTAATTGATAAAATTAGTTTAGCATAAAGTAATAAAGTTAACTTCTCATTCAACTTCATCATCATCATTTTCGTAAGTAACATATGCCGCTGAACTATTAGTTTTTTCTGAATTTTTTACTTTACATTTTTGTTTTTCAGACTTCTTTATTGGAAACAAATTTTTGACTTTACTCACATCCGATAAACTTAGGCATAAAAATATTGGGCTAAATAAAAAAATAAAATGACAATTTAAAATTTTTTAAGAGTGAAATATATTCAAATTTTGTGTAGTGACCATTGTAAACCAAAATTATTCACGGACAAAAAAAAAAATCTTGAGAGTAATAAAGACTTGTCATATTCAGATATAAAAAAGGAAACATAATTTTCTAAACTAGACATAAAAAAACCCAGAATAGTAGATACATGATGTAGTGCACCCAAAGAAAAACCTCAATCAAAATTGAAAGAGAAATTTTATCAAGGGTTTATGATAATGTTTTATTAATACGAACAAAATAATTATTCTTATAAATAATTATTGTTCAAGACAAGAAAAAAAAATATCATATTGATAAATATATCATTGATTCAATAGTAATGATATATTTATCAAATTGAACAATGAATTTATTATATAGATCGAGGTTTTTCTCTGGATGTGGAGACACGGCATAATTGGAACCAATAATTAGAGTGTTCAGTATAAAAGGAAACGCGTTTCTAATGTCTCATTCTTTGTAACAATTTACCAATTTCCTTACTTACTGTTTACAAATGTATAGATATATAGGATATATCAAGTATGTATAGATATCTGACAGTGATTAAAATTACTATCATAAGAAATGTTTTGATGCGAATCTGTAGATATTGTTAAGTTCTAAAAAATTGGTAGATTATTTCAAAAGCAAAATTAACTTCTATTTTTTGTTCTACTTCGACTTTTGAACTTCTAGTATATAAAATAAGCTTTATTTTAACTTATATTTACAATACACCGTATTTCTCGTACATTTTTAAAAGTTAAGTTAAAAAGTTCTACTTTTTATAGAAATTTTCAAATTTTCAAAAATTTAAAAAGGTATTCTTGACTTTGAAGAGACAAAGCAATCAATATAAGTATAAATTTATATTTAATGTAAGTTAAATTCATGTAAATTTTATATTTATAGGTGGACTCATTACTATGGCAAACCCTTATGAGTTTTTTAAATTTAAAAAGAAAAATTAAATTTTAACACAAAAATAGCATTTTTTTAAACTACGGCAGTCGTTTGCACGAAGAAGATAAGTCGTCGGAACAAATTTATATTTTTAATTTATAGTGCGTAACATAAGCTTTAATTTGATATATGTTTAAAGAACGCAGTATTTCCGGAACATTTTCAAAAGTTAAGATGAAAAAATAGAGTTTTGCAAAAAGTTGCTATTTTGAATCCACACTTGTGGGCAGATAAAGGGTCAGATTTCCAAAAACATTATAACAAATACAAGTTGTTTTATGAAATAGTGCATTTTAAAGTCAAATTACTCATAAAAAAATATTATTTTACTATTAGCATTGAGTACTCTTACTAAAAAGCCTTAGTTTTATATAGATTTCGGTTTGTCAGACATTTTCGAAAATTGATAATAAAGTAGTTTTGTTTTTTAAAGAGTCAATATCATATAGCAGATCATTCATCGGACAATATTTATAATATTAATTAATTAATAATAAAATATTTAATTCGATATAGGTTAAGAATTGAGTTTAAAAAAAAAGTATAACAATTTTAAAAAGCAGAATTTATTGAAAATACTATTTTTCACGATAGTCAAATTTTGAGATTTTTTCTAAATCTCTAAAATTGAACGAGGTTTTTCAACTTTCGGTACTGATTGGATCTACTAGTTTAAAACAGGTTCTTTGGGTTCATAAATCAACGAAATCGGTCCAGTGATACGTGTGAAATTTTATAGACAAATACATAATGGTGAAACCAATTGTTAAATTCTCAGTTTTGCTTTGAAGCTAAAATTTGAAAACCAGGAACGTCATTTAAATTAATTTTTTGTGCCCATAGATATCACAGAAATAAGGACAGGTGAATAATAGAATAGGTTGTGATGGTAGAAGGTCATATGAAGTATAAAACTAATGCATATAATGCCATTCAAACCCTTTTGGACTGAAGCTGAAGCATACATCACCTTCTGTACACTATAGCGCATCTATGTTTTAATGTGTATGTATTAGTGGCTCAATACAAGTTGGGTCATGGTGCCTTATGATAAAGCACTGCGTTGGGATACCTTGGGCCACGGATTCCAATCGTATACCGTGTTTTTTCTGTGTTAATTTCTGTTGTCTGGTACATCATTATAACCGTTCGTCAGTCTCCAGTTGATGTGTGAAGACACTAGGCATATTAAAATATGCATACGAATATTGTTTTTTTTAACTGTAAGTTATTCAATAATTGCAAAACAATGTAAGTAACATAAAAAAATGCATCTAGATGTTCTTAAGATTATGGTCAAAAATTTTAATAAAATATAAAAATATATAATTGGAAAAAATTCAAAAATATATTGCACAAATAGTCGTATAAATAGTATTACTAGTCAAATGGGCTTACAGGAATATTCTACATTAATTTTGTTATTACCGGATCAGAAAGGGATAAGGCGACGTGGGCCGCCCGAAGCAATGCCTAACGGCAGTTCCAGGGCGGTCAACATCAAGTCGAAAAGGAGAAAAAAAAATCAGAAAGGGATAAAGATTAGTACTGTTATAAAAAATATATATAATAAACATTTAACCTCTAATAAATTGAATTTAAATATTTTTAAATAAAACAAAAAAAAAGTTACAAAATAATTTATGTTATATAAAATATCCATTTAAAACGACAAATAAATAAAAAAAACTCGGTATACTATACTTGCATCTAAAAACTTTAAATTAATTAATGTTACTTGCTATAGGAAATTTAAATAGCTTTATATCTTCGTATAGTTCGTTTCAAAATTCCTGGCCACATTCTTTTATCGTATTTTCATATTCTTGTAGACTCCATCCATTTACTTTTATATTTATAGCAGAATTATCGCACACCAGTTTTGCAAGTTGTTCATCAACTTCTTCAGCAGTTTTCATTTTAATTACAAGTAAAACTCTTAACTCATGGATGAAAAAAAAATATTTTGCTTTTACATTTCGTAAAGTTTGAAAAATTCGTATAATAAATTTACAGAATGATCTATCCTATTCAATTACTTACAAAAAAATACGATATTGAAAAAAAATTGTATTATTTTGTAGTTAAATCTTTAATTTTCTTTCCTTTTTTTACTTACTTATAGTTTATAGAGTGTCAACTATATTTTTCCAAATGACTAATTGTATATTTTACTAGCTTATAACGATATTAAAATATAGGCTACTTATGTCAAACTTATATTTTCAGATATTTTTCGATTGCACTGAGTGCAGTGCACTCCTCATTATTATTATTATTAGGATTTACCAAATCCTTTATCTAAACACTTTCTCATACTCCATTGATCTAAACAATTCATTAACATGCTTATAGCTGTTTCAATATTTCTTTTTTTTTCCAATTTTACATTTTCATCATAAAAATATAAATCTGGATGGTTATAAATGAAATTTGCGATTATATAATAAAATTATTAGTTTAAATATAATGAAAACTATTTTAATATTAAGTAGTTGTAAACTTTTGATAGGTGGAAGTGATTAAATATAACATAAATGTTTCAATTACTCATAATAAATATGAATGACCCACTTGTGTCTATTAAAAAATATATTTAAACATATTAAATCATCACCTCATTAGTCTCTATCCCAAATATTGGGAGTCTGTTCTACCTTATAATGATTTGATAGGATTTTTACATTGGATGTCAACCAGATGCAACCTCATTATAGCTGAGGGAACCAGTAAAGAGGAAAGGCAGGTGTCATTCTTAAAGTTCTCGTTCGGGCACCTATCTAGGAACCAACAGCACATAGCGCTGTTGAACATTAGCGCTTAGATAATGTTTAATCAATAAAGTCTTATTCAAGCATATTAATTAAAATCAAAAATTCAAAACCGTAAAACGTATTGTTACGTCGCTATTTAGGGGTTGAGTCTAAATGCCCGTCGACAGTATTCTAAGGGACCAACGGGGGATAGCTGGCTAGGCTATATCTACCTTAGGTACTGAAGTTTCCTATTTAATTTATATTCCCTTAGAGGAACTACCAAGGGTCGCACTACAATATATATATATATAACACTTTAGGTTAACAACGATATAAATAAATATTTATTAAGCAATTGAAATATTAAATAGATAATACAACCTGCTGGACACCTAGAGATGTATAATCCAACAGGGAGCTGACGGCGACACACACACACACACTATAATATACGGGGTAGCAAGTTAAGTTAATTATTAGACAAAGTAGTGATCGCGAAGATGGTAAAAGGTCAACTGTCGTAGGGATATCTTATTATGACACATTGGCCGTGAATTGCAAAAAGTGTTTATGTGTGCAGTCCGCCCTCCTGTTAGTATTGTTGTATGTCACTGTGTTAATTATATATATATATGTCTATTAAACGGTACAACGATGTTATGGGAGACAGAGATATGGGCACATGCAAATGTGATCGTATCAGTATCTAAATGTTTTGAGTAAAAAATGACGAATACAAATTTCGAAAATTTAGTTATCAAATTCAGTGTTAATCGACTAATAAATGCACCCCTCACAAAAGACACCCAATTTATATACCCTTTGTGATTTTAAATTTTTATTATTTTACATCCGAAATAAAATATTATACTTTCAAAAATCAAAATATTGATGAACATAGATTTTATTTTGATTTTCTTTAAGAAATTGAATAAACACAGAAATATAGATTATTTTTTTATCTTCAAAAGAAAACTTTATTATATTTTATTACGTTATTCGATAATTATTTATATATTTTAGTACAATAGAAAGTTGTTTTGAGTATTAACAAATTGATTTAATATTGATTGTCATAAAATAAATTTGACATCTTATTTACTAAAAAAAAGTGTACTGTAAAAGCATGTTGTAATAATATTGTATGAGAACTTAAGGAGTCTATCAAAATAAGTAAATATTATTGTTTTCGTAAAAATTTAAATAAAAACATGAATATAAATGATAACATTTTTGTATATGAAATTAACGATAAAAATATAAAAGTGTTTTTAATGATGTAATGATAAATATTGTTCCATACACTACGTAATACCTCATGTCCAAAGAAGAACCAACACTGCGTTAAATATGAGGAATAATATTTCAGTTAAATACATTCTTAAAAAATTTCTCAACTATCAGACATATTGGTTAAATCTCAACATTGATAATAACCTTAATATATCACTTGAATCAAATATTAGGTTAAATTAAAATACTATTAAATTTCATAAAATAAATATCTACTTGATAGAATGTCATTAAATGAATGTACATTATAAATATCGAAATATGATTATAAAATTTATAAATAACTTGCAACAAATTTCTATTGTAGCTGCATTTTCATTAAAGACCAATACGGTTTTGGATAAAAAAAAACCTTAAAGTTTTTAATTCACTACTGGTTTTTATTAATATATTTTTTCTTATTAATATTTAAATTATTTAGGAATAGCTTCAATATTTTTAGGTAAATATAACTTAACTCAAGTAGAATAATATTAAATTCTTTTTATTAAAAAAAAAAAATTAATTTTGTTCCATAATTGTTTTCTTCTGAATTTTAAAATTATGTATAAATTTATTTTATCATTTTTCAATTTTTTTCTTCGTGTCTTTATACATAATTATATTTAAGTGTTTTATGATAGTAATGTTAATCACTGTCAATGTTTAAGACTACTATGTCTAATTACTACTGTACTGATTTTTTTTAAATTGAAATCATTTAAGTATAGTAAAGTTATATGGTTATAATGGTGTATTTTCAGAAAAACAAAATTGTTAAACTCTCACTATTAACCATACCAGACAAACATTTCTAAAATCGCAATTAAATTAAACTTGTAAATTTTTGTATTTATAAATTTAGAGACTATAAATTTGAAATTATTATTTATTTTAACTGATTTTTATTGGAAATATTAAGAGTACATCAATAAAAAAATTAATGAAATGTATTACTTAGCATAAAATAAATAAGAATATTAAAATAATATATATATATATATATATATATATTCCAATCTATATGATTTAAACAACTATAACACTATTCATTTAATTATTTATTATAATATAAATTAATTTTGAATGTACTTCTATGTTAGTGCGTATGTTTGAGACTATGTCAACATTAACTGTTATTTGTTTTTTTTCCAAAAAGTTTGGCTCCCTGAAAGAAAATTTTTAAAAACTAATTGTATGATAAGTAAAATGATATCAATTATAAAGATTAACGTTTTAAAAAATTTTGAATAATAGTTTTAAAAATTAAATACCTTTCATAAATACATACTTTTTTGAAAATAAAACTATTCTAAATGAAAACTATTAAATAGATGAAAAAAAATAATTACTGTCTATGCTAAACTGTTTTTGAATACTGTTTATTTTGTTTTGCTCACTCTGAAATATCTTTTTGCATAACTAAGATATTTTTTTGATATTCAATTACAACTTTTATAAAAAAATTACATTGATCTAATTTAGAATCATAATAATTGTATTCGTTATATGTTTTCCTCAAAGCGATTATTATGATAGTAATTTTGATTACTATCAGAAATTATCTATACTTGACCCAACTATATCTTTTGCTACCACTCCACGGTGCTGGTATTTTAAGAATTTAAATGAATGCCGATCAAATGTCAATAAACAAGTCTTGCGAAAAATATTATTGTGTGAGCAATATAAAATAAATATTATTGAAAATTACAAAATCGTAGTTTAGTGTACATGAATAATTATTTATTTCTATTTCTTAATAATTTTTAATAAGGATAGTGTTTTTTATGAAAGATAACCACCAAGTAAACTGTAAGAACATTTATTACTATGTTCTTACCACTTATATTACACACGTTTTATTTCTATTTATTTAATTCGTAATACATATTAATTAGCATAGAGGGAGATGCTGATATGACAATTATACTCGTCTGTAGTCCGGAGCTACTGACGTCGAACTAACAAATGGCAGTTGTGTTTGAGTGGCCGTTATAGACATAATTTTCAATATTATTACTTTCGTCTTATTTATATTATTTATAACATTACTTGTTTTATTCAACGACCCGTCTATCGCCAATTGTCATCATAGCCAACCAACTCCGTCTCACTTGGATATACCTACTAACCAACTGTACTAGGATTCAGGTCAGACGTATTGTACATTACATATAACTTATATTTACTGAACATCTAAATATAACTTTACTTTGTCGTTGACATAAAACAATAGTCTAATTTTATTTAATAATCTATCCCCTGTAACTAAGGTACACGATTGCCTGTGTCTCCTTCAGGCAATTAAAACTCATTTAAGGAGATAGGGACGATATTTGGGCAGACGTCGGGTAGCTTCCGATTCTTGGTTTTGACCAAGATCCTCAACTATTAAACAAACCCCTAACAAAACCAACACAAAAGTATGAAAATTATTATTTTGAAAAACTTGAGCGCTTTAAATATCTGCAGTCGACATGAATAACCGCAAATATTACCATGAGGAAATAAACCTAAGGATAAAACCAGAAATAGATGCTGTTTCACGCTAAAAAAATCTTTCAGGTCCATATTATTATCAAAAACGGGACTATACAAGGTTATAGTGAGACCGGTGATTTTATACGCATTTGAAACGTGGCCTATGTTAAAGGGGACGAAAGAAAACTGGTAGTCTTAGAGAGAAAATTACTACGGTGCATTTTTGGTTCTAAAAAAATGATCAAACAGGTGACTATAAAATAAGATCCAATAAGGAAATTAAAGACCTGTAGGGAGAAGTGGATATTATACAGGCTCTCAAAAGAAGAAAAATGAGCTGGCTTAAATACATATGGAGATTGAATGGAATAATATAAGGTTGCGTTTAACTGAAAACCAGAAGGTTTCCCAACTGGGCAGGTCGAAAAAAACGTAGATATATGAACCCAATAAGAATTTCCGGATACTTGAGGTTGATAACCCTGAGGAATAGACAAATGACAGAGAGGAATGGAGAAGGCTCACAGTGGGACCAAACGATGATTTAGCCGGCCAAAAGTACCATTTTTAAATCAACTAATAAAAATTTTTTTTTTAGCAAATTTTTTTTATTATATCCTTATAAGGTCATGTACAAAAATTCAAGGCCAAAAATTGATATAGTAATGGTTGGGTGCTATTTAAATATCATAACACTGTATTTTTTTGTTTTTTTTCTAGGATTTTTATTATTTCTTCAATCATTTTTTCCTGCTTAATTAAAAACCTTTATTTTTTTTTTTTAATTTAAAATGTTTAAAAAGTCATCGGCTTTCAAATTTACTAAGAAAAAATTTTTATTTCTTTTTTTTTTTAATTTTAATAATTTTTTACACACAAAAAAATGCAAATACTTATTTTACATTGTTTTTTAAAGAGTTTAACTCAAAATTACGCAATATTACGATTACACCAATACATGCATGTTGTAGAAGAACTCTTAAGCTACAATTACAAAAAAAAAAATTTTTCGTCAGATTGTATTTGAGCCCTGCACATAGAATTTCCCTATAATAAACGTGTATTTTTGTAAAAATTGTAATTTTAATAATTTCATTGGTTTTATCAGTTCGATCAACTTTATCAGCTTAAAAGTTGTAAAAATTAGATGTAATTAGCCTATAAAAGCTGATGATGATAGTTTTGTTTTGAAAAGCATTAATAGAATATTTTATAATATTTATTTAATATTACAAATTTTTTTTATTAATAACACTTCATCGTATCTCCAGTAGTTAATAAAATATACCATAACAACTGAGAAATATAATTTTCCATTGATATGAATTATTTTATTATGAGCATTTTTCCTGATAAATTATTAACTTTACGATAAAATGTATGTACAACAATTTGTTATAAATTTATAAATATTTAATATTCTACCAAATTACAAGTAAGTATTTTTTTTCTATAATATTTAATAAGATATCCGTAATAAATAACAATTCTATCCTTTTTAATCAAGTTTCAACTCCTCTAAGACAAGTGAACTGGTTAATTATGCTCAAAAAGTCCAAAAATAAATTATCATACATCAATACAAATTCTGGGCAGCTGGTATTAAATTTCTTAAGTTCGTAATAAATTGACCACCCTAATATATATTTTAATTTTTTTATCGACTATTTGAAATCTATATATAAAAATATTTATTAATTTGGTAAACCTTTTTTAATTTAATAAGCATTTTGTTCTAGCCATGCAGATAACATAACATGTACATATAGATAAAATAAATACATTGTATTATATTTTAATTTTGAAATGATGATATTCTGAAATAATAAGCAATTAAGACTGTGAATAATCATGGTGATTTTATAAATATAGAGTTACGAGATTAATTTTAATTATCAACAATGATGTGATTTGAATTACTAACAATTTTCACTCTAAACTTGTTTGATTTAATTATAACTCATCCTGTATTAAAGTTTTAAGTTAATGATTCAGATAAATACATTAATCATTAAATAAAAAATAATGTAAAAAAAAGCAAGTAAATGTAAATAATAATAGTTTGTAAAGTAATAATTTTACAAACCCAACTTCGACTATCGATTTTTTCATGTAACGTTTGACGAAAAATTTGACTACATATCCTGGTTACATTATTGCAATGCTCAACATATTTACTCATTTTATCAGTTGCATCTATTCCCAAATTACATACAAAAGTTGCTATGTCTGTATCAACTACATTTTCGTTTTTCAATCCTAGAACAATATCTACTCTAAGCCCGTTCAAACGGTTAGAAACTACTCTCATCACATAGCCTAATAAAAATTAAAACATAATTAAATTTGCTAATATAACAAATAAACCATAATTATATATAAAAACACATATAAAATCATAAACGAAACTTAAAAAATCACAATTTTAATGAATTAAGTTTGTTTTTAACACCATTCTTACAAGTACGGTTAGCCTGTATGACTTGATATGATAGGCTAACTCATAATTAAATTGATGTTACAGATATACAGGGTGATTTTTTTATCATAACCCACTCAATTACTTGCAGAATAATAATAATTTAAACATTTTTTTTTTTTATTATCTTTAGTTACACATTATTCTTGAATTTTTAACTATGTAATACTTTTTAAGTTCATCCCTTATGCCTTGGAAGGGGGTCAACTTTGTTTTTTTAAATGGTAACACATATTTTTAATTTAATAAAATGTTTGAGTTTTTAATTTAATAGTAAATGGCATTTGAATTTTTAATATAACTTTATTAGTTTATTAGATATAAACATTTAAAGTTTCAAATTTTTGAATTAATATACAGGTATAATACACAAGGGATTACAAATATAGGTAGCTAATTGGTTTTTTATAACATCGATATTAGCAGGTACACAGCATTGTTATTATCAATTGTAGTAAGGCACATTGTTATGAGTTTATAAATACACTAACTGACAATACAGAAAGTATATCTATTGATAATCATAATTGATAATAAACAATCCGTGACTGAGACAGCAATGTCATAAAAATCCAATTAGCTACCTGTATTTACAATCCCATGTGTATTATACATGTATATTAACTCAAAATTTTGAAACTTTAAATGTTTATATCTAATAAGCTAATAAAGTTATATTAAAAATTCAAATGCCATTTACTATTAAATTAAAAACTCAAACATTTTATTAAATTAAAAATATGTGTTACCATTTTAAAAAACAAAGTTGACACCCTTACCAGGCATAAGGGATGAACTTAAAAATTATTACATAGTTAAAAATTCAAGAATAATGTGTAACTAAAGATAATAATAAAAAAAAATGTTTAAATTATTATTATTCTGCAAGTAATTGAGTGGGTTATGATAAAAAAATCACCTGTATATATTTCAGTTATTTACGAAAAAAATTTAATTTATGCATTTAAATCAGAATGTTGGGCGTATCCCTATATAATTAGACAAAAAAATTGTTTGAATAAAATACAACATATCATATATAAAATGATATGATCCGACTTGATCTCTATGATACAACTGGGATCCAATCCAATAACTACCAGAACAGTCATTGATTTATCAAATTAATAGCAACGGCATTTATAAAAACACACAATAGAAGGTTTAGTCAATATATACAAATCAATGTTTAGCTTTTTATGCTTTTAGCTTTTATGCGAAGCTAAGAAGGTATTAATTTTACCATGATGCGTTTATTTTATTTTTTTGTGTCTGTCACTATTATTTCTCAACCCTCATTGGACCGATTTTTCTCAACAATACGTCAATATATCACAAATCGTATCTAGTTGAAGACATTACCCTCAACAATTAAAAAAATTTACCTCGTTCCCCGTAAATGGTAAAAATCCCCCAAAAATTACGATTTTTAAAATCGTTAAATTTTGAAATTTTATTCACTTTTTTTTTTTAAAAATTGCCATAACTTGTTGAAAAATGAATGAATTAAATTAATTTGTTTAAAAATTGAAATCTTAGATATTTAGATTTCGTTTGATGTAATATTTTTGAAAATCTGACCCTTTACCTGCCCACAAGAATGGATTAAAAATAGTGACTTTTTGCAAAACTCAACTTTTTCAACTTAACTTTTAAAAATGTTCCTGAAATACTGCGTTCTTTAAATATATGTTTAATTATAGCTTACATTATGTACTATAAGTTAAAAAAAAAAAATTGTGCCGACGACTTGCCTTTTATAGGTAATCAAAAAAATATTATTTTGATGTAAAAATTCACCGTTTTTTGTATTGTTATACACACACTCCACACACTTCGTCCCAGACGTTTCATCTCCAGAATTTTGATATATAAATTTATTATTAATCTCTTTTTGAAAAATTATAATTATTTTAGCTTAATCCTTTATTAAGTCCTTAAAATCCAGTATAATAATAAAAAAATTAATTATTTATTTAATGTCAAATTATTTAAATTTAATTTGTACTTTATTCAATTATTATAATGAAATGATATCATAATTATAATATTCATTGTTCATTATTTTTGCTTCAATTGAAAGTTCCTTGTAGTCAAGTATATTAGTCATAAGTAACAAAAATTTTTCATTAAAAAGAATTGCATCAATCCCTTTAAATTTACTATTATTATAATTAGTATTTATTCATATATTATATCTTTAAATCAAAGGATCACTAATCAGGATATAATTAAGGAAATAGGAGTTGATGATACTTTTGTAATTATCCACCAATTTCTTAGAATTAAAGACTATCTACAGATTTATATCTAAGCGTTTCTTATGATAATGATTTTAATCACTGTTGGATATCATCTACACTTGTCACATCTATGCCTCATCCACACTGTGTCTCGACCCCACTGTGCTACCGCTTTTTTAAATAATAGAATTTGTTTTTTATATAATGTGTTTTTGCTTTATTATTTTGATTGTTTGTACGTTTATATCTAAGTGTACTACACTATTAAGAATAATAAATAATATACATATTATATTAGCTATTATTATTGATAGTTTCAAAATAAATAATAACAGAGTTATTTATAATTATTTAGTCAATAACTTTATTAATTCTTTTTTATGTTGTAACTAAAGCTGATCCATACATTTTACAATAAGTTATAATATTATAAAGTTAAAAATTTTAAAATAAAAACCAAGAATTTTTACACAAAAATAGCATTTGTTAGCCATATTCAGCGTGAAGACAAAATAAAGTCCAAACATTTTTTTTTTCCATAATATAGTACATTATATTAGCTTTAATTTAAGATATATATAGAAGTATTAGACTTTCAGGATCACTTTCAAAAATTAAGTGTAAAACTAATTTTTTTGTGAAAAATTTACCATTTTAATCGCCCACTGTGGGCAGGTAAAGGGTCAGATGTCTTCGACTAGATACGACTTGTGTTCTTTTGACGTATCGTTGATAGAAATCGGTTCAGTGAGAGCTGAGAAAAAATGGTAACAGAAACAAAAAAAAATAAAATAAAAACATATTATAATAAAATTAATACCTTCTCAGCTTCGCATAAAAGCTAAAATGTTAATTATAAAATATTGGGAACCAGGGCCATTCCGATAAAATAATTCGAGTGAGGATTAATTAAAATATTTTACAGACTGTACAATTTTTTTTATAAACTGTGTACCATCTTTATTTTAACTTCGATGCGAAGTTGAGAAGTTATTGGTTTTACTATGATGTGTTTTTTTTTTTGTGTGACTGTTACCACTTTTTCTCAGCTTTCACCTAACCGATTTCTTTCAACAATACGTCAAAAGATCACAAATCGTATCTAATCGAAGATATTACCCTCAAAAATTGAAAAAAATTTCTCTCGTTCCCCGTAAATGGGGGAAATCTCCAAAAAAATTACAAATTTCATAATCGCTAATTTTTTAAAATTTTTGAAATGTTTATTACTTAAAACTGCCATAACTTTTTCAAAAACGAACAAATAAATATAATTTTTATTTTTATAGATGCATAATGTCTTTACCTATCATTTGATATATTTTTTTATAAATTTAACCCTTAACCTGTCCACAGGGGGAATTCAAAAAGACAACTTTTTGAACTTACCTTTTGAAATTGTTTCGAAAAGTCTGACACTTTTAGATATATCTTAAATTAAGGCTAATGTAATGTACTTAATTATGGGAGAAAACAATTTTGGACTTCATTTTGTCTTCATGATATAAATGGCTACCACATGCTATTTTTGTGTGAAAATTCTCGATCTTATATTTTACATTTTTAACTTTAAAATGCTATAACTTTTTGAAAAATGTATGGACCAATACAATTTTTTTATGAGAAATAATATTTGTATCTCTTTTTTATTCGACTTATATCTCTCAATATAGGGTGTTCAAATCTTAAAAATGTATTTAGAAAGTAGAACTTTTTCAACTTAATTTTTAAAAGTGTTCTGGAAATACTGACACATTTATTTATATATTAAATTAAAACTAATAATCCTGTAGCTTCTGGAATAATCCATCATTATTTTTTAAATTAAACACTATTTACAGATTTGGATCGAAATGTTTTTTATATAGTGATTTTAATCACTATCAGATTAAATCTATACTGGACCCCACTATGCCACGTCCCCACTGTGCTGTTACCCAACTGTTATGGTTTTTATTTAAATTTGTAGGTTTTGGAATAATAATGTATAAAAACTTACCACTCCAATCTTTTAGTGGTGCACCATAATGATTACGGTCTAAACAGTCAATTAATTTTCTTTGCGCGTTCTTGAAATTATGACGTGTTTTATCCAAAGCTTCTCTGTTTGCGTTTGTTGTCTCATATATAGTAACCTGTTTAAAAAAAGTATTACTATTATGTTCCAATCTTCTAATATTCTATAAAATATAGATAAGTAGATAGTGAACTAAACACTTATTTATTTATTAATATATTAGTATGTAATTAATCATTTAATATTCTATTCATTTCAAAAATACACTTATGTCGTTTAATTAATTGAATTTAATTCATAAAAAAAATTATAAAGATAAAACTTAACAAAATTCATAAATGAGTAATAGAAATCCAACTAAACTAACTCTTCAATGTAAAATTACTGAAATAAAAAGGATGTTAATTTTAAAAATAAAAAGGATCTTAATATTAATTTTTAATACATTGTAATTTTATACATCATAAGCACTATAATTATGAAATAAATAATATTCTTTCCAAAATAATATAAATAAATAAATAAAATATGAAGTATAGATATGATTAAATAACTAAGTTAATCTTAGTAAGGCTCATGTAAACAAAAAGTATAGTAAAGTTTTTAGTAAGCTTAAAATAGCACTTAACTGCAATAACATAATAATACTTACAATAATGTAAAATGACTTTAATGCAATTAACTTCATTATGACGTTACTATAAAGTAATTAAATTGAGATTTAATTATTCTGAATATATTGTTGTGTAGGATTGATTTATTTTCCGAACAGACAAACCAAAATTAATATGCGTAAAAAGAACAATGCAAATGTTTTGATGAAAATATTCGGATTGTATTTATTTTACTGTCATTATCAAAAAATAAAATTAATCTATAAATACATGTACAGTGTGATTCATTAAGGTTAATAGTTTCTCGGAAACTATGCCTTGAATATAAAAAAATGCTTTTTATTATAGAAAAAAATTCTGTTTAACATTAAATGATGTTATACTTGACTGTGATAATTGACGACTGCTGTATTCTAAACAACAAATTAAGAATAGAAAATCTAAGCCTAGGCCCACTATACTCTTTAATTAATAAATATGAATCATACAAAAAGGCCAACTCTGACGATTGCCTTTTGTAATATTGAAGGTATAAATTCAAACAAAGAACAACTCCTTTCAGAGTTATGTATAGAGATTAAGCGTGACGTTCTGTGCATTCAGCAAACTCATAGAAGCGAGGAGATGAATTCGCCTAAGATCGAGGACATGAAACTCGTTTCTTTAAGACCACACAGGAAATATGAAAGCGCAATGTTTGTGAGAAACTCACTAGAAATAAACTCAGCCCAAATTACAGAAGAGAAAGATATTTTGAGCTCCTTACTATAGAACTTGGTAACTGTACAGTAACTTCCGTATACAATCCTCCAAATGCTATTTTCGAATTCAAGAAACCACTTAATTTTAAAACTCAACTATCAATATCAATATAATCAGTGACTATTGAAATTTTTCAATAACGTTAGATCTACACTAAGAATTCCGAAAATACAGAGGAAATCCAAAGTAGTAGCATTATTTAATCCGAGGAAAGATCCCAACTCTCCATTAAGCTATCAACCAGTTTCCTTCCTGTGTCATTCATATAAACTTTATGAAAGAATACTCCTAAACAGAGTATGTCCATTAGTAGATGACAAATTAATTAAAGAGCAAGCAGGATTCAGACCGGGTAAGTCTTGTATCGATCAAGTTCTCAACCTTAACCAATTTATTGAAAACGGTTTTGAAAGGAAGAAAATTACAGGATCGGCATTTATTGACATATCAGTTGCTTACGACACAGTCAACCACCAAATCCTCTTAATGAAAATCTACAATCTAATAAAAGACTTTAAATTTACTCAAATCATTGAATTACTATTAAGAAGTTGGAGGTGCAGATGGAGAAATACATAAAACAGTCTACCACAGGGCAGTGTCCTGGCCCCAACGCTGTTCAATATGTATACAAATGACCAACCAATTCCTACAGATAACAATGTTAAACTTTTTATGTACACCGATGATTCTGCAATTGCTTTTGAAGGAAATCAATTTGAAATAATTGAAGAAAAACTCACCAAATAACTGGAAACAATGAGTTATTACTACAATGATAACTATCTAAAGCCAAACGGCTAGATCTGCAAGTTGACTAAATCAACCGGGGGTGCTCATCTGCATGTACTACGAGTGTCAGCCTTGGCATTATGCTTCTTCGTGGGGGAGTATACATGTCCTGTTTGGGTACGGTTAACTCATACGGAAAAAGTGGACGTGGCATAAAACAACAGTTGCCACATTAAAACAGGATGCATTAAAAATACACCGATGAAGAAAGTATACTTATTAGCAGGTGTTGCACCTCCCAACATATGTAGACATGTAGTAATCACACCATTTTTTTCTTTAGTACAAATAAATAATATTTTCAAATATTTTTACTGACTTAAATTAAATTGATTGAGTTAAAACGTTGAATTTTATAGCATGAACTAGTATTAGTTGAAACAAATCATAAATAGTTTAATTTAATTAAAAAAAATTGCTTTTTCTGAAAATTTGTAAAAAAATATGGATATTAAAAATATAATTTTTTTAATTAATGAATTATAACATTTTTCAATTTTTATAAAATAAAATAAAATGAAATGCTATAAAAGTGCATTATATCTATTATGTATAAATGTAAAAAAGTCTTGGGATAAAGTTTATTTATTGCTATTAGGATACGTTTTTATGTGTGTCAGACACTTCTTGAATAACTTGAATAACTATTGTTTTTGTTTTTCATCTTTTGTTAAAATGTTGCTGTAATCTTAAATTAATTTTACGCCTCTATCTGCAACATTGTTTGTAACATTTAACTTATTTACGGTGTATAATACTATTATGTAGTCATCATTATGTTTCCACAAAATAGAATCTATGTTTAGAAAATGCATGCTAATTGTTTGCTTATGTAGCTGTTTGATTAAGTAGTAATAAATTCTTCTATATTCATATTAGTTATTATTTTAATATCATGAGATTGTAAAAAATATTTTTTTGTTCCTTTAAATTTATTATTTGTTTTCAATGCTCGCACCATATTTATTTTATTATTTATGGGTAAATTTCTACCAAAAAGTGCTGATTTTTCTGGTGATTAACTACCATAAGTGGTGACAAAAAACCTTTTCTACTGTTAATAAACTTATGTTTTCATCGATATATTTATATAAAAAAAGACTTTTTCAGAAACCCAAGTAAAAAAATGGAGCTTTTATAGCCTTTGCGTTTATTCACCTTATAATATATTCTTTCGAAAGAAAGAAAGATACAATCTCGAAAATCCTTTAACTCCTGTATTGTTGTTATTTTGACTGGTCTTTTGGAAAAAGAAAAATTTTAAAACTATAAATAGCTTTGTCCATCCATCTAGCATGATGAAATGCCCAGGGATTCTGAATGATATGACACAAGGAAGAACTCCACCTAAAGTCGTCTTTTTAGAACTATGAATACCAACTGATTCTAATGACGAGTTGTGTAACAAAAATCCTTCAATACTACTTGATGATTGAAGTTCAACAGTCTCAACTAAAAATTTTAATGATTATTATTAATTGTATAACTTTTTGGCTTAATTGTTAGACGATGCGATTTTGTTTTTGAGTTTTCCATTATACGCTAAAATTTAATTTTTCTAAAAATGTTTGTGTTATAATTGTCAAATATAATTAAGTCACAAAAACATTCTACGCAAAAAAATGAAATATTATGACTTAATTTACAATTTATGTTAAAAGTATATTAGTTTTAAAATAATTATGTTATGATATAATTATACTCATATCAAAAATTAATTTCATTAAAACTATATATAAGCTATTTTCCCTATTTAATATTATAATGGCCACGAGACATAAAATTATGATATACATTGAAATTACATACATGATACTGTACTGTTTTAGCCTATTGTATCTGTGTGGTGTGCGGAGTACTACCACACACATTTCTCTCGTAGTAAAATAATTTTACTAAAAGAATTTGTATGACATTATTTATTTTCTTTCTTTTGTTTTTACGTGAAATAAACGACTATACGACTGTTACGTGCTATGGTATTAAGTCGGCAATATTCTTGTTTGTTTTGTCTTTTTTATGACACCCATGACTCACCTTGTGTCAAATTTTTAATGGAATTGGATGCAATTTTTTTTTTATTTTTACTTAATATAAGGAGTAATATATAAAAATCGACTATGTTTTTATAATTAAAATAAAAATAAAAAAATGGTAGCACAGTGAAATCGAGGCACAGTGTGGATGAGGCATAGATGGGACAAGTATAGATGATATCTGACAGTGATTAAAATCACTGTCGTAAGAAACGTTTCGATGCAAATCTGTAGATAGTGTTTTATTTAGAGAAATTGAAGGATTATTCCAAAAGCAACATTAACTCTTATTTCTTTGATTATATCCTGATTAGTAGGTCTTTGATTTAAAAAAAAATATAATATATGAATAAATACTAATTATAATTATTAAATTTAGTATGAAATTGATATTCAATAATTTAGTATTGCAATTTATATGGAGAAATTATGAAAATAATAAACGGTAGCACAGTGGGGTCGAGGCACAGTATGGACGAGGCATAGATGGAACAAGTATAGATGATATCTGACAGTGATTAAAATCACTATCATAAGAAACGCTTCGATGCAAATCTGTAGATAGTGTTTCATTTAAAGAAATTGGTGGATTATTCCAAAAGCAACATCAACTCTTATTTCTTTAATTATATCCTGATTAGTAGTTCTTTGATTTTAAAATGTAATATATGAATAAATACTAATTATAGTTTTTAAATTTAGTATGAAATTGTGAGGCCAGCTATGATGTATGGTTAATAGTGTTGGGCGGTTGATAAGAAAGTAGAGCAGAGAATTAGTGTAGCAGAGATGAGAATGTTTAGTTGGATGAGTGGAGTGACTAGAGAAGATAGGATAAGGAACGAGCATATAAGAGGAAGTATAGGTGTTGCGTGAATCGTGGATAAGATAACAGAAAAAANAACGAGCATATAAGAGGAAGTATAGGTGTTGCGTCAATCGTGGATAAGATGACAGAAAAAAGACTTAGATTGTTTAGTCATGTTATGAAGAGAGAAGAATGGGAAGCTGTAAGAACAGTTATAGAAATGAATTTTGAAGCAAGAAGAGGTAGAGGAAGACCAAAAAGGAGATTGAGGGATGTTATTGAATGCGACATGAGGACAGCTGATGTGAGCATAGAAGATGAGGGAGATCGTGTCAAGTGGAAGCTTAGGATAAGGGTGGCCGATCCCAAATAGTTGGGTTTAAGGCAAAGAAAAAAAAAATTCCGGTGGCAATTGAAATAATATAATTGTTGTTTGGGAATGTACAATTTAGCGTTTAGTTGGGTTTAAACAATATCGTTTCAAATCAATTACCTACTCTATCGCTTGTATATTAATATACACTACACTTCTACGATACAATAAATAAATAAACTCACACATACACACATATGCATTTATAACATTGTGTCTAATGTAAGTATAACATGATAAAAAGTAACCGTAAAATGAAAAAAATGGAATATAAATTTTAGTACTCATATTAAATGTAATGTAACTCGAAAAATATTTGTTTAAATGAAAAAATATAAGATAATTTTTTTTGTATATAATTGTCTTTTAAACAATTTTTGTACGAAATTTTTTTTTTGTAAGTTAAATATTTTTTGAGAAAATTAAAAAAGCTCATGTTTTTGAACTTTTGCGAGGCTGTAAAAAAAACATGAATTTTTAACATATTAAAAATCTAATCAGTAATTATTTGAAAACAAATATTTTTTTCTTTTAATTATTATTTTATATGTAATTAGTAATAATATTAAAAATTAGAAGTGATAGAAAAAGTCTAATTGCAGATTTGAAAACAACGCAAAAAGTTGATTTTTTAAAGTATATTTTTGCTTCTGATGAAAGTTCCTTGTAGTCCAGTGCATTTATTTATAGTAACAAACAGTTTTTATTGAAAATTATTGTATCCAGCCTTTTAAATTTTTATACACATAAAAGTAAAGCAAAATATAAGTTCTTTATTATTTTTATAATTTCTCCGTTTAAATTACAATATTTAATTATTGAATATCAATTTCATACTAAATTTAAAAACTATAATTAGTATTTATTCATATATTATATTTTAAAATCAAAGAACTACTAATCAAAATATAATTAAAGAAATATGAGTTGATGTTGGTGTTACTTTAGAAATAAGAGTTGATGTTATTTTGGAATAATCCACCAATTTCCTATTTAAAAAAAAAAAAAAAAATTAGTTGGGAATTTTTTCTGCTATTCGCCTTCGTTGACTGGCCTAATCATTAAATAGAAAATTTTATGAGAATTAAAAAAATTGTATCGTTAAAATTAATATGCAGTCATAAAGTTTTATAATTACTGTTTATTGTAAATTTATCAGAAAAGTTCAATATTTTTTTGCATTTTTATCGTAATAATTAACTTAAATAGAAGTAATAATAATGATTTCCTAGTAACTTTGATTGTTTAATAAGATTCTACAATTGAAATATTGAGAACTTAATTAATTTTAATGAATTATTTTAACTAAATGAACCAATCAAAACAAAATTGTTAAAAAGATTTACTCAATTGAGCGTATTATAAAATTTGATTATATTTGTAAAAATCCATTTCTAATTCTGGAGAAACTAATAATAATTTTTTTTAGAAATTATTTATATAGTAACATGTTACCAAAAAAATTGTAATATTATAGTCTAGTAGTAGCACACATAATTAAAGTAAAAAAATTATTAAATTACAAAGTAAAATGATTTAATTTTGTAGTTGAAACCTATCATATCAAACTTTCTTCGTTAATAAATATTTTGAAAACATTAGAAATTAATGATTTTAATTGTCTTTATGGAGAACATGTAATAACTAACTGTTTAATTGATAAATTAGAATTTTTTTTTCAATTTTTGAGCGTAATATCTTCAACTAGATACGAATTGTAGTCATTTGACGTATCGTTGAAAAAAGTCGGTCAAGTTAGAGCAGAGAAAATTAATGATTGTCACAAAAAAATATCTTCTCAGCTTTGCATCGAAGCTAAAACTTAAAATATAGTAAAATAATTGTGATACGAATAAAAAAATTTTCTTCTTGCAAGGGGCGACTAAAGTGATGGGATCCTTGATCTTTATTGAAGTTACTGAATCTAAATGAGATAATAATCAAACGAGTTAAAAATTTATACTAACTTAAAAAGAATTAAGAAAAAATGCAAAAATTTCATTGCCATACGCGGGTTGGAACCTCGTACAGGGCCGCCTTTAAGACAGGGCACCGGGCCCGGGCCCAGGGCCTCCTGCAAAAGGGAGGCCTCTTCGTAGACAATTGTTAAGGTTTTTTAATATATTTTTTTTTAAAAAGAATACTTGAACAAAATGAAATCAATTTATTTTAAACATAAAACTTTACATTAAACATAATACACACACACACACACACACATATATATATATACAGTAGAGCCTCGATAGTCCGGACGAATTCAGACCGAGCATCGTCCGGATTATCGATTTTTCCGGATTACCGGAGGTTTCTCAAAACTACCTTCTCAAATAACTAAGATTTTATTTTAAATTTCACCATCTTTATAATAGTTGTCTTCATAATAATCANTGTATTTTTTTTCTTCAACAAAATGAAATCAATTTATTTTAAACATAAAACTTTACATTAAACATAATACACACACACACACACATATATATATATATATATATAGATATTCCTTCTAAAATTGATTATATACTCCGACTAAACAGTTTTTTACGACATTTATTAGTTGAAAAGTCGTTAATAAAATCATTAAAATCTATTTCATTTAATAAATTAGATTTCATGCACATGATAGATAAATAGTTTAGCCTGTACTGGTCATCGAATTTCTTACATCGCTTTTTAAAAATTTCAAATAAGAGAATGAACGCTCGCCAGTACAATTAGTTATCATCAAACTTAAATATATGCGTAAACAAATTTCAATATTAGGAAAAGTAGAACTAATACAATCTTTTTTAATTTTATCAAACAAATCAGGAATTAGTAATACCTCATCATCGTTACAAGTTTCGTTTAAATAATGTTTAAAATGTAAACATTCAGAAATTAAATTTTCCGCTCTGATATCTTTATCATAGATATTTGCCAAGTTTTCACAAGCGTCCTCGATTTGCTTGTTATTAATTTTTTGGAGCGTCGTAAAAAATGTGAAATTTTCATTTAATTTATCATAAACTTCTTGTCTTTTCTTCAAATCAGTACAAACAGAGTCAATAATAGGTAAAAAAATTTTGATTCTTAATTTATCATCGGAATTAAAAAGTTGTTCATTGGAAGGTCCATCGAAATAAGTTAGTCTGGTATTAATTTTTTTTATTCTCTGATTGCATAAATCTTCACTTAATACCGTAAAATTGTTTAGCTTTTACTAAAAAATTATTAAACTTATTACTAGTATCATTCAAATACGAATTTAAAGATGCTAATAGGTGAGTAGCTACTTGTAAATTCATGTTTTTTTTTTTTGAAAAGTTACATTAACATCATTTATACGACTCAAAAGATTGTTCTACATAATAGTTAAAAACATATTTTCAAATTTTTTTCATTTTTTAAACAATGACTGCGCTTCGTATTTTGTATCTTTAGCTGTGTTTTGATCTTGTGTTATTTTTTTGAGAACTGTACATATTTTATCATAACTCGTTATGCAACCCAACCCAACCAATCGATGGTCAGCTNTTATCATAACCGTTATGCAAGGCAGTTATGGCATCGCAACGAGCTGACCATCGAGTAGTCGAAAGACTTTTTAAGGTTTTATTTTCCGGTCCTAAAGCTGACAAAAGTTGTTGCCATCTATTAGTCGATAATGAAAAAAATGTATACAATTTTTGCACTAAATAAAAGTAAGCTACGACTTCCGGAACACACTCAGCTGCTTTAGTGCCGACTAAATTTAAAGAATGCCCGGCGCAAGGAATGTAAATAGCATATTTGTTAATTTCTCTGATTCTCGCTTGCAAGCCTGAGTATTGTCCTGACATATTCGAGGCATTATCATATGACTGTCTTCTGCAGTCTTGAATGTCGACGCTATGTTCATGTAAAAAACTAATTACAACTTCACTTAAATATTCAAACTTGTGTTGCTCAATTGGGATAAATAATAAAAAGCGCTCGATGGGACCTTTATCAGTTGTATAGCAAACTACAAAAACTAACTGATCTGTGTGCGAAACATCGGGCGTAGAATCAACACAAATCGAGTAATATTTCGATTTTTTTAATTCTTTGATAATATAAAAAAATATTTGTTTCCCCATTAATTCAATAAATTCTTCGCAAATATTCGCAGATAAATATGATGTTATTCCGTGTCCTTTATTTCCTTAAGTCTTAATATAATCTTTTAAAAAACTATCGTATTCGCTTAAAAGTTCTAAAATTCCTATTAATTATAAGTAATTTCCATTTTCCGTTGACCCAAATATTTGATTACTGCATCGAAAAGCTAGACCTGTAGAAGCAAGAAACTTAATAACATCAGTGATTCTACGAAGAACCTGTGTCCAGTGATTTTTTTCATTATTTAATTGAAGCGTTATTTGTGTATTTATCAAATTTAAGTTTTTTCTTCTTTTAGAGTAAGTTATCAAAGATGCCTTATGAGATCGACTCTCTTCGTGGTCTACAATACGCTCTGGATGCTTCCAGTCACGAAATCCAAAAAATGCGAATTGATTTCGTTCATTTGAAAATAAGTGGCAAATAAAACAATAAATATTACCGGTCGATGTAGAATAAGAAAGCCAGTCTCGTTCTACTGTTTCTCCGTTGTGCAAATTGCGATAAAAAAGAGATGAATGAAAAAATCTTATTTTCTGTTTCTCACTTTCGTCATAAATTCTAGCTGATTTTGTATATTCAACATTCTTATTATGAAAAAAAGATGGATCTTTTTGCAAGCAATAGTTTCGTAAATCTTCGTTGATATCTTTTCAGGATGCTAAATCTGTTGAATATTTTGTAATTGTACTGAGATTTTCAGACTCATCTATTGGTATGAAACAAAAAAATTTTAATGTATTTTTTTTCTTCAATTTTTGTAAATAAAATAGATTTTTACGCTATCACTTAAAAATCTCATGTAAATAATAATTTAGTAAAAACAAAATGTACCTGTACACTTATGATTTAAAATCTCCAAATTGCAGCAATATCTATGAAGAAATTCCGGCAATAATTATATTAATATATTTAAAAAACTTTCCACTTATTAGTTTTACCTGCTTCATGAACACTTTGAACATTAATAAAATTAGTTATCTTCGGTAACTTTGAAATTTGAATTTTACCTTCTTTAGCTTTTTTTCTTTTTGCTGCCCCGCTAGAGTGAATTCGATGCATTTTAAAGTTTAAAATCAACAAACACAAACACGAATCATTAAACTAAAAAAAATATCTCGTAGCTTTAGTGGCGCGTAGCTTACAACACGTTGTTGCCGTAGAACATGTTTAAACATGTTTACCAGCAGTCTGCATTGTTATTGGAAAAACCGATAGTTCCTGCGCGTACGTGTCAAAATAAAATTCTTGGCGCCAAGCTAATTGCGCGTAAATCTAAAAATATACTTACTTATAGTATGTAGATATACAAATACGCGTATATATATATATATTTTTTTATATACAAATATATGTCTTGTATTCATTAAAAAATACTTACCGTTTATTATAGTAAGTGGTGGAAAAATTCTAGATACACAAAAATGCGGTAATTCAGCTAAAACTTATTTTAAAGAAAAATCATAACGATCAATATTACTGGTTTTTAAACAATTTCAAGATTTTTCGTCTCCTTAAATGGGCCTCCAAGTAATGAAAGACTGCTCTGATCTCGTACCCCAAGCATGTAAAACATAGGTTTTACCAACTCGGCAACCTTACGTCACTATCGTCGGTTGAAAAAATTGGCTATTTAAGCTAATTTAAATTTCAAAGTTATTTTTTTTGACTTAAAAGAAGCAAACAAATTTAACTTTCTATGCTACATTAATTTTTAATTTATATAATATTTATGAAAATCTGTACTCATCTTGTCAGGTATTTTAAAATAAAATAAAATACACAACCCAGAATTTTAACACAAAAATAGTATATTTTTAAATACGGTAGTCATTTTTACCATGAAGACAAATCCAGAGGTCAATTTTTTTTTTCAAATTAACGTATATTACATAAGCTTTAATTTAAGGTATATATAAAAGTGTCAGTATTTCCGGAATACTTTCAAAAATTAAATTGAAAATATCTTAGTAACAATAGGCATGTTTATAGTTTTGATCCTCCTTGTTAAATGGGTNAAAGTTTTGACCCCCCTTGTTAAAGGGGTATGATCCGATTTACAAAAAAAGCGTGCCAGATGAAAGGGGTATATAAATATTTATTATAAAAAAATTATAATATTAATCATACATTTTTCCAAAAGTTTTNTTATTATAAAAAATAATAATATTGATCCATAAATTTTTCCAAAAGTTTTATAAAATATAAATTAAATAATATAAAATATAAAATCGAGAATTTTTTCACGGAAATCGTACGTTTTTCTTTAACTTTGATGTCCGTTTTACCACGAAGACAAGTCTAGAGGTCAAATTTTTTTTTCAAATTAAAGTATATTACATAAGCTTTAATTTAAAATATATATAAAAGTTTCAGTCTTTCCGGAACATTTTCAAAAGTTAAGTTGAAAAAGTTAATTTTTTGTAAAAAAGTTACCATTTTGAAACTCTTCCTGTGGGCTGTTAAAGGGTCAAATGTTCACAAAAACATATAAAATGATAGGTAAATATCTAAGGTATTTATAAAAAAAAAACTTATATTGATTCGATCATTTTTAAAAAAGTTATGGTAATTTTAAGTAAAAAAAATTGAAAAAATATCAAAAATTAGCGATTTTTAAATTTGTAATTTTTGAGGGGATTTCCCGCCTTTACGGGGAACGAGGAATTTTTTTCAATTTTTGAGGATAATGTCTTCAACTAGATACGATTTTTGATGTTTTGACATATTTTTCATTAAAATCGGTTCAGTGAGAGCTGAGATTGAGCGTATAGACACAAAAAAAAAAAAAAAGGCATCATAGTAAAATTAATACCTTCTTAGCTTCGCATCGAATCTAAAAATAATGGCACCACTGCCAAGTAAAATTGAAAAATGATGATTTCAATTTGCATCATGTAATATAGTTTATTATTTGTAAAACTGAAAGTAAAACATTTTTGTAATGTTTGGTTTAATTGTAATTTCCTGAATTATTGTTACACTAGACTAGGAAGTAAATATTTATAAACATTTTTTGATTGTATTATTATTGTTGTATTCGTAAAAAAGAATATAATAAGAAAAACAAAATATTTTAGTATATAAGACGAAATAGAATGTATTGTAAGATAAGAGAGAGAAGACTTTGGGACCACTGAAGGTAGTCTCTTATCGTGCGGTACGTTTATGACATTAAGTTTTCATTTTGTGTATTTTTTTATTGTGTTTTAAGTGTATCTTTATTTTGTATGTTTTACATTATTTAATTATATGTTTGATAATTACATTTGTATTATTATTGAACTTTTATTAATTTAAGTTACGACACTAGGGTTGTTTAATTTTGATACAACAATCATAAACGCGAAATATGTAGATATCTTTTATTATTCTTATATCATATTATTCTAATGACGCAATAATAGCCAAGTAAAGTCTATGTATTAATATGAATGAATTTGAATATAAAATTAATACTTAATTTACATCATATATAAATTTTATGTTATTTTGCAGTATCGTATGATCTTTCTTAGGTTAATACTTATTTAAGCAAAAAGAAATAAATAAGAGAATATTGAATGGAGTACGATCGCTTCTGTAAAGAAGCCAAGTTTGCAATAAGTAAGGTGAAGTTAAAGAGGTGTGATGAGTTGTATGAAAGCCTAGAAACAAAGAAGGAGAAAAAAAGTTTATAGACTTGTAAAAGTAAGATAAAAAATGTCTAAAGATTATCATTATGTAATGCGTATAAAAATTGATGATAAAAGAATGCTAACGAGCGAAAATTATGCGAAAAAAAGATGGAAAGAGCATTTTGAAAAATTACTGAATGAGTAGTATCCAAGAGAGACATTAGAAGATATATCTTAAAGCTTTGGCATTAAGCT
This sequence comes from Daktulosphaira vitifoliae, assembly GCF_025091365.1. Taxonomy (NCBI): domain Eukaryota; kingdom Metazoa; phylum Arthropoda; class Insecta; order Hemiptera; family Phylloxeridae; genus Daktulosphaira; species Daktulosphaira vitifoliae. The sequence continues at coordinate 4,835,425 of NW_026099575.1, forward strand.
TATGAGTCATAGTAAGAAGATTTCGGAAAAGGTCAAAAGAATAAGAGAAGAAACATTAGTAACAAAGAACTAGCTTGATTTTTTGCCTGAAATACAAACGATAGAGCCAATTTTTTTTGTGAAACAAACTAACATAAAAGTATAGGGAAAAGAAGAAAAAGTTATACATGGTGTTTATAAATATGGAGAAAGCGTATGATTGAGTAGCGATATAACTTTTATGTAAAAATTAATGAAAAAAGAGTATAATGGCACTTGTACCAGGATAAAAAGTGTGGGTAGAGTAACAGAAGAGTTTAGGATAAGAATAGTAATACCCCAAGGTTCTGCTTTAAGTTGTTACTTATTTTCTATAGTGATGGATGAAATTAATTGGAGAAAGGAATCTGAAGCTGTAAGAACAGTTATGGAAATAAATTTTAAAGGAAGAAAAGGTAGAGGAAGGACAAAAAAAGGGATTGAGAGATGCAATTGAATGCGATATGAGGACGGCTGATGTGAGCTTAAATGATGTGGGAGATCGTGTCAAATGGAAGTTTAGGATAAGGGTCGCCGACCCCAACGTGTTGGGATTAAGAAGATGACAAAGAAGATCATATATACCGTGACGCGTATCCACTATTTACGATTGAACCGGTGATGCTTCGCTGCACGCTAATATATATATATGTATATATAGATGTTATTCCGCTATTAGATATTTAATAAGGCGTACCACTAAGTCCAGCGCACGACTTCAATCACAGTTATAGTTAATTTAAGTTTACTCCAATTACGGGTCTTTAACGGATATATCCTTAAGTTAAAGCGTGCGGTCAAGAACAAAAAAAAGAAAGAAAACACACAGATAAATTTGCAAACACAATTTGTCGAAATTTCCACTAATAGGTAGAGCCGAAAATATCTGAACGAACCACAGAAAGAAAACAAACGTTCGCATAGATGAAATATGTCCAGTTAAGGTAGTCGTCCGAAAAACGCAACAGCAAAAGAAAATACACCACTTCAATGTACGTCGAAAACCGAACAGGACGCAATATCGGTAATCCATATTCGGCGGCGGCCTTATCTCAGTGTCAAGGGCGGGGAGACGACCGATGACAACCGATTGTCATATTAATAGCTGGACGGCTGATATCGAGAGAGACACGGGTGAACGCCAGCCTAGAGCAAAAGGCGGTGCCGTGTCAACCGTTATAAAAGATAAATGACTTATAATACTAGCATATAATATTATGTAATAATTTGTAAATTTATGTTACATATTATAATGAATAAAGTGTGCGTAGATCGTGTTAAGTGGAAGTTTAAGATATGTGTGACCAACTGCAATTATTTGGGATTCGGGAGAGAAAAAAGAAGAAGAGATGGTGATATAAAATGAATATTATAGAAATAACAAATAATACACCAAAATACCAAATTCTGACTTCTGACTTCTTTGTTTAATACCAAATTTATTAGACAAAATATTTAATATTTTACCAAATGTAAAACTAATAATTAACTTAATAGCAATTAAGCAATAGTAAACAATATTTTTCAACAGTAAATTTTATTAAAATGTAAACTTATTTTTAAAATGTTAAAATATTCTTTTTTGTTTTGCAATATTAATCGATTTTTCTTGTAGCAGATATCAATTTTCTTCTGAAGATTTTTTATTCAATTTTTTTTTTATGTCTGAGGCAAATGATTTAAATCTTTGAAGTATCTATAATATAATTATAAGAATATTAATCATGATTCAATAATTTAAGAATTAAGCAGTTTTTCCTAAAAGCAAAAACAAGTTAATAATTTCATTGGTTTTTTACGTAAATTGAATTTTTTGTAGTAAAAATGTCTTCTTAAATATAGACTTTACATTATTATTAAAAATAATACTTACAGAGACAGTCTCTTCTTTTTCTAAATATAACACCCTTCTGTATTCAGCACCACATTCCTTAGTAAAAGTTAAACAATCATTATAAACATCCTCTCCAGAAAACATTGCTTTAATTTCTGTTTTAGATATACTACAGACATAGTGTCCTATTTCTAATTCCATAGCTTCATCCGTCATTTCACCAATTACATGTAATATTCTAGCTTCACTTAATAAATCTGTTGCTTCCCTTGAACACCACCCTAAAATATGTCAATAAAAAGTTAGCTAAGCAAAAATAACGTAGCAGAACTGTATTTTGATTTTGAATTTGGTTGCTTTTGATTATCAACTTTTTATAACAATCATATTACGAAGGACAATCAACAATTAAGGTTACAAACACTTAAGCTCACTCAAAAAAAAAAAAAAAATCCAGTACTTTCAGTTAACTTTTCTCCTCTTCAATACTCCTACTAATTTTCTACATCTACCAGTTCATGTGCCAACATTCCTCTTACCTATTCTTACTTTGTATCCATCTTTTTCTCTTAAACGTGAGCATAGAGTTGAGCGTTGTACAAGTGTTAGATAGACCTGTATACATAACTTGTGAAACAGCTACTGCACAAGTTATCAGGCTTATATTTAACCTTTAAACCCTTTAGTTTTTAACTACTTTATTTCCTCTGACCTATTGTTCCCACGTACATTCGAGATAGTACAATCTACCTAAGTTCCGATCAGGGCTGCTCAAACTTTCGACAAAATTTTACACCAGACGTCGATTTGACACAACCTCACAAGTCGTCTCTTATGACTGGCGTAAGGGCCGTGGAAGTATTCTTATCTACAAGTAAATTTTAGAAGATTTAACATAAAAACAAATAGTAGTATACATCTGACTATAATTTTACATGAAACCAATATTTTAGTAAATTTAATTTTACATATTTTTTATACGAAATATTTTGTTCTAACGTAATTATTTTGAAAGTTAAGAATGATTTACGTTCAAAAATTGAATTTTAGGGATTTTTTTTTTAATTTTTTGACCTAGTATAAAAAAAAATTTTTTGAAGAAAATATTTAAATCTATAATTTATGTTTTATAAATTTTTATGATAAGTGTGTTAGTTTTGAAAAATAATGTTAAAAAACTGATAATCTACTCTTTTGAGCAATTTTTTATCCCCGATTCGGTATTTGAAATAAGTAAGTTATCAAAACCAAATTTTAACTAAACGACTTTTATATAATAACGTAAAACATTGGTGAGTACGGAGATCGATCAACAAAAGTTTATAAGATAAGAGACACTTCAGTGTATATATACTAAGTGTTACCTAGCTAGAGCTCCACCCCAGACCCGGTGCCTTTCGACACTTAAGACAGTTCTTAAAAGTAGACCATTCATTCCAGTAAGAGTTCCCGGCTACACCAGGCATGATATGTGTAATGTAAAGAAAAGCATAACTCCAAAAGTAGTTTACAAGAAAAATATTTCAAATTATAAATTAAATAATATTTTAACAACAAAATACTCATGTGTATAATAATCTACTAATTATTATTCCAAATAACAGATAGACGAAAGAAAACTTAATAATTATTAAAACAATCTTTAAATATATGGTTATTTGTAAAAACTACATCCACTAACATAAAATTGAAACGATATTGAGGTACGCAAAACAAAATCATATCCTATTAAACTAATATGCATGGACTTGAAAAAAAAAAATGATAATTTTCCTAAAATAACGTCATTGAGTTCTTTCATTTAAAAAAAAATGTTGAACATTTTATGTCATTAAGTATCATTTCCAGTGTTCCAATTAATTTTTCAATATTTTATTATATAATAAGATTTATATGAATATTATTTACCTGATCCTCGTACATTATGAGCCATCGATTTTTGATTTAAGCAATTCATTAATTCATATTTTGCGATATCGAAATTATTTCGAGTTAGTTTCAAGTTTTCTTGGTAATCATTTGCCAATACTAACACTATTAGATAAGTCTTCGAAATATAAAAATATATAAGATTAATAAACAATAATTTTTAAAGTAAATTTTCAATTTTCTATTTTTTATTTCCGTTAACATAGATTTTAATGGGTTTATCAAAAATAGCCTTTTTTTATTAATTTTAATTTTAAAAACCCAGCACAGGGGGGTCGCGGCACAGTGGTGACGTGGTATAGATGGATCAAGTATAATGATATCTGACAGTGATTAAAATCACTATAAAAAAAAAACGCTTCGATGCAAATCTTTAAATAGTGTTTAATTTTAAAAAATTGGTGGATTATTCCAAAAGCTTCATAAACTGCTAGTTCCTTATTAATATCCTGATTAAGA
>NW_026099575.1:4839680-4841020 GCF_025091365.1 Daktulosphaira vitifoliae
ATCTGCTAGTTCATTATTAATATCCTAATTAAGATAAAGTATGTAGAATGAAAAAGGGATTATTAAAAAATATTATTTCTCATAAAAAAATAATGTTGATCCATACACTTTTCAATATGTCATAGCATTATAAAGTTAAAAATGTAAAAAATAAAATCGAGAATTTTCACACAATAATAGCATTCGGTAGCCATTTTCACCGTGAAGATAAAATAAAGTCCGAATTTTTTTTTTTTCATGATAAAGCATATTACATTAACTTTAATTTAAGATATATATAAAAGTGTCAGACCTTCCGGAACATTTTCAAAAGTTAAGTTGAAAAAGTTCTACTTTCTATATGCATTTTTTATATTTGAAGCCCCCCCATATATAGGGAAATAGTCTGATTTAAAAAAAAAGTATATCCAATGAAAGATGTATATAAATACTACTTCTCATGAAAAAATTGTATTGATCCATACATTTTTTAAAAAGTTATAGCACTTTAAAGTAAAAAATGTAAATTATAAAATCGAAAATTTTCACACAAAAATAGCATTCGGTAGCCGTTTTCACCATGAAGACAAGTCCAGAGGTCAAATTTTTTTTTTTCAAATTAAAGTACATTACATTAGCTTTAATTTAAGATATATATAAAAGTGTCAGACTTTCCGGAACACTTTCAAAATTTAAGTTGAAAAAGTTCTACTTTCTACAAGCATTTTTTAGATTTGAACCTCCCCCATATATAGGGAAATAGTCTGATTTTANGTATATAGGGAAATGGTCGGATTTAAAAAAACAGTATGTCAAATGAAAGATGTATATAAATACTACTCCTCATGAAAAAATTGTACTGATCCATACATTTTTCAAAAAGTCATGGCATAATAAAGTTAAAAATGAAAAATAAAAAATCGAAAATTTTCACACAAAAATAGCATTTGGTAGCCATTTTCACCGTGAAGATAAAATAAAGTCCGAAATTTTTTTTTTTCATGATAAAGCATATTACATTAACTTTAATTTAAGATATATATAAAAGTGTCAGACCTTCCGGAACATTTTCAAAAGTGAAGTTGAAAAAGTTAATTTTTTTTGAAAAAGTTGTCATTTTAAATCCCCCCTTGTGGGCAGGTTAAGGGTTAAATTTATGAAAAAAATATACCAAATGAAAGGTAATAATGTTATGCATCTATTTAAAAAAAAATTATGTTGATATGTTCATTTTTGAAAAAGTTATGGCAATTTTAAATAAAAAAAATTGAAAAAATTTGGAAAATTAGCGATTTTTAAATTTGTAATTTTTTTGGAGGTTTCCCCCATTTACGGGGAACGAGGGAAATTTTTTCAATTTT
>NW_026099575.1:4841167-4846075 GCF_025091365.1 Daktulosphaira vitifoliae
AAAACAAAAAAAAAAAAAAAAAAAATAAACACATCTTAGTAAAACTAATACCTTCTCAGCTTCGCATCGAAGCTAATAAACTAATTATATCTGTTTCAATGTGTTAGTTATATTTAAAATTCAGCATTACGTAATTTTGAAAATGTATTGACTTTATAGTCTAGAAGATCAGTTACTGATATTTTATTAAATTATAATATTTACATTAATAATATATAACAATAATTAAAATATATACCAAAGTCTGATACTAACATCAGATTCAAGATGATATACAATCAGATGTTTATCATATTGGAAACTACTGTTATCTCCTGGAAGTTAAATTTGTCGTGTATAATTTAATAATGCGGTAACAGGCTAATAATATACTGAAAAAATCGAGAATCCATAGACTGTGTTATCGATAATTTTATGTTATTATACCGAGTTTTTTAAATAACACAAATATCCGAAAAATCATAATGATTTCGAAGTCCGAAAATATATCGTTGAAGAACATCATCTACATTAATATAATATTATTTATATTCTTATAGTTTTTTTATATTTTAAACTAATTAAGATACCATCTAAAATAAGTAATTTTTTGAAATCCAATAAATTAATAAGATAAAAATAACTTTGACATTAGAATAGCCTTATTTATAATATTTATGTTGCTTTGCTTCATTGTATTAATAATTCAATGATAAATTGTTATTATGAAATATTTAAAGAGTATTATATACTATTAGCTTTATTTACAGCGTCAATACTTACACAAATGTAGATGACCTTAAAAAATGTTGAATACATTTTGACTTTTCAGAAATCTTGAACTAAAGTTTCAAAGAAGCTGAATTCATAGGTTTATATACTAATAAAAAAACGTATTTTTGTCATTAAAAAAAACAATAGATAAGTAGGATTCCTTAAATAATTATTTTTTTTATTTTATGTAAACACAACAAACATGTGTCAAAAAATTTAATTTTAATTATATTTATAGCGTACAAGGTCAAGCAAATGAATATGTTCAGTTTAGAAGTAAATAAAATTTTTGAATCTATGTTCAACGACCATTTTTAAATTTGAATATTAAAATTAAATTTATCTAATAAAAGATATAGTGTAACAAGTAATGATAATTAGAAAAAAAAATTAATATTTGCCTTTGCCTAAGTACACAGGTAGTATTTATTTTACAAATTCAGTTAATTTTAATATGCATATGTACTTACTAGGTATTTTAAATAACCAAAAAATAAATTGACATATTATTTATGTAATTTTTAATAGTATAAAAATTATTCGTAGGATAAACTGTAAGACATGCATCTATTCTGTTTTTATAGCATGGAATTTCTATACTTCAATTTTAGAAGGAAAATAATGATTTTAAGAAAATAAGTATAATGAAAATTTACATTATTTTAATACATCTTAGTCGAAAACTTTTTATCTACGGTATAAAAATGAGATATTATTGTTTACCAAACCTAATTATTAAATTTAATTTTTTATCAACATTTAAGTTATATGTCTCATAAAGTGTTACCCATATAATCTGCTACAGAGCGTCATAATAAAAATGACGCTACGATTTTGGGAGCATATTAACCGAAATACGTTCTACAATTTTTCAAAATATCATATGGCTTAATTAAATCTAAAGGATGTCTCACCGTGATTTACTAATTTAACTATATAAACTAATATTAAAATTAGTAAATCACGATGGGACATCAATCTATATATATATATATATATATATATATGTATAATAACTAAATTTATTTATAATACATTTATTTTATGACAGATGTTATATATAAAACTAAAAGGAAAGAAAACAAATAATGTATAAACATAAGATATAGAGAATGTAATCAAATAGTATTAGAATAATAGGATTGTAATTATAATATGTAATAGATAAATATGTAAGTTGGTAATTGAATAAATGGTAACAAGTATCTTTATTAATATTTTTAGTCTCCTTTAATGACTTATAAGTCATATATATCAAGCTTAATATCATATAATGCTGTTTAAAGTAATTCTTAAAAATAAGTCTATTAAATGTAACAGGTATTTGTGTCACATTATGCGTGTATAGTCAAAATAACTATTTATGAAAATGATTTAATATGAAATAATACGATTCCCTTGCATTTGTGATTGATCTTTATATGCAGAAAATTGTAATTACTTTTCATATTTTAAAAATTTAATTATAAAATATTCGACTCTTTTTTGATTTTTAATAAGAATTTTTAATAATTTATCAAAGTAGTATTGTAGTAGCCNATATTCGACTCTTTTTTGATTTTTAATAAGAATTTTTAATAATTTATCAAAGTAGTATTGTAGTAGCCTTAAAAAAGGATATAACTTTAGACTAGCTGCTCTGTATGCATGATTTACAAAAATATTATAAACTAATTATCTATAAAATAATATCTAGTAAGATTTTTAATTTCATTTCCACAAAAATCATATTATAATTTAATATTGTTACCATTTGAATATTAATAACAGTATTATTAAAACAAGTTTGTTGTTTCTAGTATTGCCAACAAAAATTTTATTTAGTATTCGTGTTAAAAATGGCTTTTTAAGGTAGCGTAATCTTAAGAAATTTTTCATTTAAGATAGTTCTTTTGATAATTGGCGTTAATAGGTTAAAATAGATTAAAATTGTATTGACACATAGATAAAAAAAATTGGTCTATCGAGAGCTATAAAAATTTTCATGGGCAAACACAAAAAAAACACATTTTGAATTTGAAATGATTTAATAAATGAAAATAAGACTATTAAAAAATGAATAAGTCTACAGATTGTGCAGTACTAATTACTATATTAGCATATTTTAGTAAAAAAAAATTAAATATTTGTTTAATTTATTTTTAGCTTCGATACGAAGCTCAGAAGGTATTGGTTTTACTAAGATGTGTTTTTTTTTTTTGTGTCTGTTGCCACTTTTTCTNTTTTTTTTTTGTGTCTGTTACCACTTTTTCTCAGCTCTCACCGAACCGATTTCTTTCAATGATACGTCAAAAGATCACAAATCGTATCTAGTCGAAGACATTACCCTTAAAAAATGAATAAAATTCTCNTCTAGTCGAAGACATTACCCTTAAAAATTGAAAAAAATTCCCTCGGTTCCCCGTAAATGGGGGAAACCTCCAAAAAATTACAAATTTAAAAATCGCTAATTTTCGAAATTTTTTCAATTTTTTTTATTTAAAATTGCCATAACTTTTTCAAAAATGAACATATCAATATAATTTTTTTTTTATATAGATGCATAACATTATTACCTTTCATTTGGTATATTTTTTTCATAAATTTAACCCTTAACCTGCCCACAAGGAGAGATTTAAAATGACAACTTTTTCACAAAAAATTAATTTTTTTAACTTAACTTTTGAAAATGTTCCGGAAGGTCTGACACTTTTCTATATATATTAAATTAAAGCTAATGTAATATACTTTATCATGTAAAAAAAAAATTTCGGACTTTATTTTGTCTTCACGGTGAAAATGGCTACCAAATGCTATTATTGTGTGAAAAATCTCAATTTTATTTTTTACATTTTTAACTTTATAATGCTATAACTTATTGAAAAGTGTATTGATCAATATAATTTTTTTATGGGAAATACTATTTTTTAATAATCCCTTTTTCATTCGACATACTTTATCTTAATCAGGATATTAATAAGGAACTAGCAGTTTATGAAGCTTTTGGAATAATTCACCAATTTTTTTAAATTAAACACTATCTAAAGATTTGCATCGAAGCGTTTTTTATGATAGTGATTTTAATCACTGTCAGATATCATTATACTTGATCCATCTATGCCACGTCACCACTGTGCCGCGACCCCCCTGTGCTGGGTTTTTACAAATTTATTTCTAATAAAAATTTAACTGCAAAGTGTCAGAATTATTTTAATTAGTTATTGGAATAAATACTAAAATAACAATTTTTTTTTTAATAGCGTTTAAAATAAAAATTCAGTTTTAAACATTTAAATTAGATGTTCAGAATAGTAGAACAAATTAGTTATGTTCTTTTCTCTAATTAAATGTGAATACGTTTCACTGAAGAAATATGTTTGTAGGACTATTAATTTGGTGGAAAATAATTTAGATTATAGTTATATATAACAAAAAACAATGAGAATTGGAAAATTCAATTATTTATTGAACACTTTAAACAGACAGACGTCCTATCAAGTTTATATTTATTATATATAATAGGTAGATATAATTTTTTTAATTTTTAGCAATTTGTTTACTACGAACTACTCAATTAATTGAAAAAAAAAATAAGAATTCGGTGTATTTTAGGTACATATATAGTATAAATCTTCTAGAAAAATAAAAAACACCTGAGAAAACCCTAAGACAATAAAATATGTATACTCGTGATTTCATTATATATTTTATTTTATCAATACTTCACATTAAATAAAATTAATTATATTCATTACAAATAATAAAACAACATAAAAAGGTAAAATTAGATTAAATTTGATGATATTATTACTATAATCATTCACACACTAAAAAATATGTTATAAATTTTGCTATATCTTCATTGGGTTTAATTCCACAACTTTTAAATTTTCTGAAAATTTTATGTATTTTAATAAAAATTCATCCAAAATTATATATTTCAATATAATTGAATACGATTTGGGTTCATAAATATTTTATTTAATAACTAATTAATGTTTTAGCTTCGATGCGAAGCTGAGAAGGTATTGGTTTTACTAAGATGTGTTTTTTTTTTTTTTTTTGTGTCTGTTACCACTTTTTCTCAGCTCTCACCGAACGGATTTCTTTCAACGATACGTCAAAAGATCACAAATCGTATCTAGTCGAAGACATTACCCTTAAAAATTGAAAAAA
>NW_026099575.1:4846880-4847810 GCF_025091365.1 Daktulosphaira vitifoliae
ACATACTTTGTCTTAATCAGGATATTAATAAGGAACTAGCAGTTTATGAAGCTTTTGGAATAATCCACCAATTTTTTAAAATTAAACACTATCTAAAGATTTGCATCGAAGCGTTTTTTTTTGATAGTGATTTTAATCACTGTCAGATATCATTATACTTGATCCAACTATGCCACGTCACCACTGTGCCGCGACCCCCCTGTGCTGGGTTTTTTATCATTTAAATTTAAAAAGAATTTTCAATACACTATAATAATATTAGCCTATGCTAACAATTCCTTATACTATCACAGATTTGCTTTTGATAATACAAATTTTAGTTTCAAAATTTGAAATATTGTACAAATTATATTGTGGTCTATTTACAGTAAATTTTACATAAATTATAAAATATTAACTTGAGATATACTTGAGAAGCAATTGATTTAATTTTTCTGTGTTTTAATTTTGATACAAAGGTCAAAAAATAAGACAAAATATTTATCTAAATTTATCTAGCTGTAACTATTAGTGCAATGATTTTGAAAAATTCCCCTCAATCTCCGTAATAAAGTCCCAAAAAATTACAACTGTTATAGAACAATCAATATTGATATTATTAAATTATCACTTTATATTGGAATTACTTTTTTTAAATCAACGGATTATTGCAAAATATTGATTTGCAACCCGATAACATGCTTTGTTTGAAAATCCAATAATTAACCAAAGTATTGGGAAGGGGCAAAATTATCATATCAATTTTTCACTTTTAATAATATTCTAAAAAATCTTCTTTTAACCTACATTACATTGAAATTAATAAATTGAACTATAAAATTATAAAAAAAAAGTTAAGGGAGTTTTAAGTACAAAAAAAAACGGTAGCACAGTGGGGTCGAGGCACAGTATAGACGTGGCATAGATGAGATAAGTATAGATGATATCTGA
>NW_026099575.1:4847910-4889247 GCF_025091365.1 Daktulosphaira vitifoliae
CTAAATACGAAGAGACTTAAGGGACGTCCTAGAGATCGAGACCGATGGAAAAAGGCAAGTAATTGTTACGGCAATGGAACTTTCTGACATATTTATGCCTTTTTTTAAAAAATGTTTAATCAATTTATGATAAACTTTTACTATACAACATATTATCTGACTGCTCAAAATACTCTAATGCCGTAATGTAGAAGGAAACCACCTTTTCAATAGAAATAATCAAAGAAGAAAACGAAAAGGCGATGTTAGTTCTTTACTATCTAAGGATTAGCTAATTAATAATAATTAAAAATTCATTGAATATATAATAACATAACATTATTAAAATTCATGAATTGTAAAAGTAAAAGTAAACTAATACTGGTATAATTGTTGGTGTATCCAATAAAGAAAAATTTAATGAAAATAAGTTAAATAAAATAACAATTAAAATGTAAATTTATGAAAACATTATGTTTTAGCTACTTTGAATATTTTTAGTAATATCTTTTATATTTAGAGTGAATCAAGATTGGAGCTTGTAAGCTAAACAGTAATACCTACACGACTAACTTTACAAGGACTCCGAGGAGGGTCCACTATGGGCGGAGGCAAAGCCGGATCGCCTTGGATTGGTACCTTATCCTAGGGATAAAGGTTATAAAACTAATTTCAATTTAAGATAACAATGATTAAAAATTATTTTTAGTTCATTTTTTTTTTAATTATCGAAACAAAATAAAATTTATTGGATAATTAAATCATACTAATAAACAAAATATATAGACTTGAATTAACAAAAGTATGTCCAATAAAAATACTAATAACAACTAAATAATTGTCAAGGATGTCAAAAGAAAATATGAGTAGGAGGTCTAAGATAATACATATGAATCCATAAGTCATAATAGAAACAGAAACGTGTAAATTAAGACAGATCCAATTAATATGATATCAGCCTAATAAATGATCTTTTATTTACATACAGCATTTTGCACACATAAAGTTAAAACAGTGAGTGGTGATTTATAGTAATTGTATAGAATTAATTGNAGTGAAAGAATTGACTATCTAACATAATTTCAAACCATAGTTACAATCCATATAGTCATTAACTAAAATAAGAGAATATGACCAATAGTCAACTAACTCATAAAAAACAATGAATTAATTTACATGTGCACACTGTGCAAGACAAAATAAAAAAACATAATATACTACATTACAATAATACGATGTTGAAATGTCCAAGAAGATGTAGTGGTGTTGTTGCCATTATGATGGCCAAGCCAAGTTGAAAAACTTTACTCCTCCATAACAGATTTGTAACACGCGTCAAAAAATTGATGAGATGATTTTTCCCAAAAGAAATTCTCCATATATTTAGGTTTATTTTATTATACTCTTATTGAAAAATAGATTTCACTTTGGAATTAAATATTACAAAATGTAGTGTAAATGAAAATAATTTAAGTAGTTTATTTATTTAACCAATCCTACAAAATAAAACAATTAGTTATGTTTATACCTTATTTGTTATTATTAAAACATAAAAATGACAAGAGTTTTAAAATAAATTAACAAAACACTCAAAAATAATTCAACTTTAACATATTTTTTATTTTATCATAACTTCTAGCTCTCTCTATCCTTCAAAAGTAATTTTAAAGCTTTTACTTGTTCAAATAATTTTACAGTAGATGGCATCCTATTAAGTAATTAAAAGAAATGAACACTTTCACCATAGTTATATATTTTTAATTAATTGGAACTTATAGTTAAATTATAATTAAAAATTAACTTATATACACTCAATTGTGTTAAAAAACTAAAGGTTTTTTTGTCATAATTTTTAATTATTACAAAATAATATTTTAATAAAATAAACATAATTTATTAATATTGGTTATTACTTTAAAAATGTTGCACATATCTGCAACCAAAAGATTTATTTTATGAATCATGCAATGAGTAAAAATTGCACGTGACATTTAATTCTTAGATTTGATTGACTCTATTAATTTTTCAGACATGACGTCAACACCATTATATCATTGTAAATTATTTGAGCTTTAGCTTCAACATAATATAAAGCATTTGTTCTTCTTTATAACTTCTAAAAATAAAGCAAAAATTTTATAGTAATATTAGTGTTTATTAATTGTATATATTTTTATTAATGCTGATTTTTGAATTTATTATGTTGCTCACACATTATACTAATAGTATGTCTACAAATGTCTTCTATAATTAAATCTCATACACTATTTGCACTTATTTAAATTATTTTATTTTGAATATGGAGACTAGTGTAATAATTACACTAGTTACCATATTCAAAAGAAACAAATTATTTGTTTCTTTGTTGAATATTTCAGAGAACTTAAGTATATGCTGGGACAATAAAACACAGTTTTCGTTGAAATTTCCTAAAATAAATTATTTATTAAGAAATTAATAGTTATATCTTCTCAGTTTTAATTACTTATTATTAGGTGATTAGATTATTTAAATTAGTGCCCTACTTTGATTTAATGATGATTTATTTTCATTGTGTTAGGTCAGTCTTTGAATACTAAATAAATTGTTATGTCAATTAGACTTTTAATATATTCCCTAATAGTGGCAACATCTAGTTTAGATTGAGTTATTAGCTAGGTATGAACAGTGTCAGTTTTTTTGATAGTTACGTTATAATGTCCTGTCCATTTAGTAATACGCGTTAAATGAGTTTTTGTACTAGTATAAGCATCAAACTTTGTTAGTTTTCCATATTTAAGACCTCTAGACATAAGTAACAAATATAAAAAACAAAAAGTAAAAGTTAATTTTTGAACGATAATAATGTCATACACAAAAACATTCTTCTTCTTCTTTTGAAGCTTTTACAGGCCATTTAGTTCCATTGCCGTAACAATTACTTGCCTTTTTCCATCGGTCTCGATCTCTAGGACGTCCCTTAAGTCTCTTCGTATTTAGTCTTCATTTCGTCACCTGTCCAATTGGACCCTCCGATCTTCACACGTGTCCAGCCCAGCTCAATCTACTTTTTTTAGAACTGCGATGATATTTGCTTCTCCGTATAGGTCTGAGTTACCAATATTGATTTATGGCTTTCCTGACGGTAATCCATTACATACTCTGTTCAGTTCATCATAGAAAGCATTTTTTAATTCTTCATTTTTATCCTCTGTAGGTGCGTAGCAATTTACTATTATAATATAAGGCCATCTGCATTATACTCTACATAACATATTCTATCACTTATTGGTTCAAACTTGACAAAACCTGGTAAAACTTTGTCTTTAATAACAAAGACTACTTCCCTTTCGTGTTTTATCCGCCACAGTAAAAATTTGTGTTTCCTTGGGACCTTATACTACCAGTTCCGCCCCACTTTACTTCTTCAACTGCCGTTATATCCAATATGTATTGCTCAAGACACGATATGATTGTCATAATGGTCCAGTCCTATACATTGACCGCACGTTCAAAGTTCCTATACTGGTACATAATTATGTCGGAAAGGTATATCCAATTCGTTCTCGAATAATAATGAATTCTTTATGAACGGTATTGATAGACGAGTAGCATTTATAACAAAATAGTTTCCTTGTATTATATTGTAATATAATATATTATTTCAAAATTCAAAGATTAAAAGTTGATGTTCAACGACTTTAAATATTCATATTTTGCATTTTCATTTTTTTTTATATGTATAAATAATCATATATTCTAAAATATATTATAAATTACAAAAACACTGATTACTCTTTATTGAAAAAATTATTTTTAATTTAGAATTCTCAAATTTACCATATATTTACATACCACGAAATCCTTGAATTTTGAAAACTATATAAATTGATTGATTTTGGTTTACTAATATGTTTTTTTAAAATTAAGTAAGGATTCAAAAGAGGTTTTTGATATTCGGAAAATTATTCTGCCCAAATAGACGAGTTAACTCTATTCCAACATGCTTAAAACCATTAGTTTTTACAATTTACTGGGGGGGGGAGGGATTCAATTACGAATAATTATTTCAAAAGGGCTAAGTCCCCGTAAGCCATCACACATCCCGATAACCACCAATGGATCTGATCTTAGAATGTCTAACTTGAAGAATGGACGAAATAAACTATTGGCTGAACCAATAACGTTGACATCTGAAGAAATCGAGACTGTAAGTTTTGACAAAATTGTACATCTATGCAATGGAATAAACAATGATGTATCAACAACAGGATAATTAACAGGTTGGTTAGGATATGAAATACACGATGAAGGCTATGTGAAATGTTGAATGATTATCAGCTTATTTACAACTGTCATCAATGATACGTAGAGGGGAGATAGAGATTGAGTGTCTTCAGGGTAACAGGGGAAAAAAAAGAAAGCAGTGTGTGTGTGTGCCTGTGTGGCGGTCTTAGTGAAATGTTTTTGTGTTAAACGTATAAATTTGTATTTTTGCAATATTCCTTAATAAAGATTATGTTTCTTCTTCAACAGTGTATTATTGTGTCTGTTTCATAGTATAGTTATTTTTAACATTTCAGTATTGGGATTACATAAAAACTAATATTCTGTATATTATTTCTGCGCTTACAAAGGTTCAGTTTTTGCTTTTTACTCGCCAACCTGAGGGTTAACGATGCGAAGAGAGCACCGAGTAATACATACATTACAACGTTATTGCCGTCGAAGAATAGTAAAAAATTAAACCAGACTACAAACCACTCCAGAGTAAAAACCAAAAAAAATGATTGATTATTTTTTATAATTTAAATGAATGTACTTTATATTGAAACTATTGGAATATTTTAGTATAAAAAATATAAATTTGTTTTATTTAAAATGTCTTTTATATGTTTGTTACAAAATTTCTGTTAATCATCTATTCGGTTAATCGTCACAGTCATAGTCTCGATGGGGACGGCTAATTGAAGTTATACTGTACTTATTTTTTTTATATATATATATATATATATGCTTAAATTGTTAGTTAAATAATAATATCCTATTTTAATATTCGATATATTTTTATAAATATTTGTTATACTTAAATTGAGTAATGAATTTTTTCGGATTCAAAATATGACAATGTGGTTAGTGTCACTTTGTTTTATTGCATGACTACACAATTTATGTTAATAATGTATATAGTCCAGTAGATAGAAAAAATTATAGATAAAAGTTGTGTGTGCAGATTTGTTCTGATTAGGTTTTATACGCCATGTGATTAACTGGTTAAGTCGGCTTGCAAGTTAGTAGGCCATCAAGACGGTAACATATAAGTTTTCATGTATTGAGATATTGGCGATTTGTTAATAAAATGTATTTGTATTTATAACTCATCAAAGTATTAATAGTAGTCATTGTAGACATATAATCATAGATATATTAAATATACGAGTAAAATTATTTTCATATACTCTATTATTCACTAGTGATCTGCAATTTTTGGCAAATTTACAATTGAAATTGTATTAACTAATTGATGTACAAAATAAGTAAGTTAAAATTAAATGATAACAATGTTTTATAAGTGTCGAACAGCTTTATTTAAATTAAACAGATAATTGAACAAAAAAATTTAACAATATAGCAAAAAAACGAAAAATTAAATAATGTAACAACAAACAAATAAATATAACAAATATATAAACAATAAATAAAGAAGTCGGATGAAAATGCAAAATAGTTCATAATAAATAAACAAGAGTATTTTTAATGGAAAAAGACATCATTGTCAGCATGTAAACTTCTGTAGGGAATATTCGTTGACTGTCGAATGCAAATTAATAGGAGTTATAAGGCAATATAGCAAGTTATTAAATCAGTTTCACCACCGTACTCGGTCCAATAGTTTTTATTGCTTCTACGTTAGCAAAAACAGTAGTCAGCATTTCATTTGGCGGAGGTGTTACGACGATTTCAATTAATAATGACTCTCCTTCGAAATGCTTTGGCATCTCGTAGACTTCTTTTCGATTAAAGAACATCACTTGTGCTGTGTCAATCAAGTAAATTTTCAACATACCATCGTTCGTCTCGTCCATAATTTTCCCACGGTACCATTCAGCGCCAAAAAATATCAAGCACATGTCATACTTCTCAACTTTCTCGATACGTTTTAAGTTATTTTCAATTTTTCGTAGTTTATCACACAAGGTGATTACCGACTTTCTACTCTCCATCGTGTGTACCAGATAACATGTCTTCGTTCGTTTTTGAACTATCATTATCTGTGGAAAGATTATTGTAATAATAGATTGTTTGTATGATAAATATAAATAACTAACTTTTTGCGTCTCGCCTAGTTTTAATGTACGTTTCTTAGTACATGGGTCTTCTGTTATGTCGGTGCTGAGATTTTGTTCTTTGCAACATTTTTCTTCAATTTCAAATCGGTTCATATCTGTGGTCTTAATGTCATATTGTTTAAGCTGCGGTTCTTTTGAAGTAACGATGTTCTTGTATTTTTTAAGTCGGTCTTGAGCTGAATAACGTGTATTATCGGTGTTGTACAGTTGTCTATTTTCGGGCTGTTTGAATTTATTAGTTTGATGAACGATTTGTAGCTCCTCAGTTTTACGGTATTTCATAAGTCTATCTTGGGCCGTATAACGTTTGGCATTATATGTTGCGTAATTGTTCGGCTTAAGTCCAGGTTTATATGCGTTCTTCTTTGCATAAGTCTTCTCATATTTATTGCCGACGTTTTTGGGTTTCAAATTCTCAGCATTCCAAATCTGAGTGTTGAGACATTGTTTAGATGTTGAATGTGTTAATACGAGTTCATTTTTGTCAATGAGTGCCTTTAAAAATATAAGTATAAATATCTATGCTATGTACACATATTTTTTTTTCACTTACGATGTTAAATATTTCTTTCTTTTTGATGACATTGGTAAGGATATTCATCGAGGACGTGTCAAAAAATTCTCCACTTATTCCTTGAAGTTTAACGCGATACTCTTCGGGCTGTTCACGATTCTTGTCATTTACTTTGATAACGGTTAAATTTTGCAAGTAGTCATAATATCTTATGACGATCCGATCTCCTCTCTCTAACGGTGCCATAATTATTGCAAGTGAATTCGATGGCTATTTTTGGAAATAGTCAATATGTTCGACTTGCGAATGTCGCGTTGTTTTCAAGATTTTTGAAATTTGATTTCGACGCGACTGAGACTTATAGACTAGATGGCTTCCACAAGAGCTTATATGTTCTTTCTTCGCAGGTTAGACTAAAAGTCCCAATGAATTTTTAGTTTACTAGATCTTTTATACTAATTTTTTCCCGATTTTTTTGGCCAGTGACAAATAACGTTGTTAAAACAAATTATTTCAAAAGTAAATATTTTATTCACGATCGCCATAAATTGTTTTTAGCCAATATTTAAATTATATATTTTCGAATTCATACATGTATACACCCGAATAAAAATCAACTATAATTTAGTGACCGAAATAAGTTATTATGGAATGAATTTTATAAAAAATATGCGTACTCTTTGATTTATAGAAACAGTTTTTAAGATATAATTAATTTTAAGTAATTGACAGTAGCTTTATTTAATGAACATACTGTTACGGTTTGTAACTTAAATTAATTACATTTTATTAAACATTTTAATAATTGTTGGCCAATTGTCAAAAATATTTTGTTATATTAATTGGCTTAAATAAATAGTAAACAAGACTTAATTGGCCAACGACAAATAACGTTGCTAAAACAAATTTTTTCATTAATTCAAAGTAAAATATGTTATTTAACAATCACTATAGATTGTTTTCAGCCAATATTTAAATTATATTTTTTTGAATTATACATAATGTTATACAAAAAAATTTCTATTCTTGGTTTCATAGAAATAGTTTCTAAAATATAACACATTTTATTCAACAAATTTAATAATTGTTTTATTATATTAATTGGCTTAAATTAAAATTAAACAAGACTTTATTTTTTGATTAAATAGGATAAAAAATGTTGTTTAAATCGACACCGTTTGGTGATCTTATGCTTAAGTTTTTTTCCGTGATCATTTAGTACGCATATATATTTAAAACTCTTTTTTCTCTAAGTATAGAGACCTTTTTTCTCTTGAGTGCATACATTTACAAAAAAAAAAAATAAAATGGATTCGGATTTGTTTTTTGTGATAACGACGTTAGTCATATATTTCATAATTCCAATTCAAGTAATCAGAGATATTATGTTTATTGCACAGGCAATTGTATCTCTGCAGACTTTTTTGGTGATGAAATTTTCTAAGAAGAAAAAATATTTAACTAAAACAGTAGAACCTATTATGAATACTCGCACGAATTTGACTACACATCCTATTAATTTGGAGATACCATTTTTGACAAATAATTCAATTGTAGAAGAATCGCTCGGAGAAGATAAATTTGCGCCAACTACGATTATTGAAACCGAAAAAGAGCTCTCTAAAACTTCTATAGAAAGTACGTTAATAGATAATTCATTGAACTTGGACATAACATCGTCGAAAAGTATTCTTTCGACCCCACCGTCTAAAATATTGCCAGAAAATAATATTACAACACCTTACGCGAACATTTCATTACTTAATAATGAAAAAGTCTGAGCTCAGAAATTATTACACGAATGGGAATTGAAAAACAACTCACCAATACATCTACAGACACTTTCGTATTAGCTAATAATTCTATTAACACGAACATATCACAGTCAAAAAACAATCTTTCAACTCAACCGTTTAAAATATTGACGGAAAATATTAACACATCAACTCAATAAAACAACACTTTAATAAATAATTCTAACAACTTTCATAGAAAACCGTCTAAAAATTAATAGAAATTATTAAAACATCAGAAGCCCTGGAAAAGACTAAAAAAAATGTAACTCTACGACGTGAAAATACTAATAACAAAAATATGCTACTAGAACTCGTCCTCGTGATATTAAAAAACATTTATTGACTAAGAGGTACTAATTATTCTCTAAATTCGACGAAGGAGTCATGATGGACAATGGTAATAAAATAATTATTTAAGCAAATTTTAGTATTTTACAATTAACGATACCTTTTTATTTTCAGAATCATTTTATTCTGTTTGTCCCGAGATCTTAAGCACACATATAGCGTTGAGATGTCCTGGTCTAGACGTCGCTATGGATCCATTTTGTGGAGCTGGTGGGAACGTCATCCAATTGGCCAAGAGATACACACGAGTAATCGCTGTGGATATCGATGCTAAAAAATTAGAATTCGCCGAAAGAAACGCAGAGATTTATGGAGTCAGAGACAAAGTTACATTTATACAGGGAGATTTCTTCGGTATTGCAGAAACGTTAAAAAAATATAAGCCACGGGTCATATTGACGTCTCCCCCATGGGGCGGCCCTTCGTATAAGAAACATGAAGTTTACAGTCTCGAGAAAAATATGTGTAACGAGTACAAAGGAGGCGGTAAAAAACTCTTCGACCTGCTGAGAAGTATTGTTCCCAACGTAGCACATACCTAAAAATACAAGTCGAAACGAGGTAAATTAATCTAATTTCTATTTGTAAACCACAATTATATCGACGAAAGACACGATCCTATTACTACGTTTTTCGGGCGATTTTTCAACATGAACACGAAATTCTTATCTAATGACAACAAACTTTACACGAACAGAAAACATCTCAAGTATCCAGAATATGCTGATTACTATTATTGTTAAATTGTAATTCAGCCAATTTTTCTAATTTTTCACATTATATTGATGAAGACAAATGTTCACGTACCCTAATTTTCAATATTTTACCGTTATAAACATACCACCGACTTTTGAAATTATATAAATACCTTACAATTCTTTTATTTTTGTCACAGCTTGCTGTCGGATGACATATTTACTGAAAAGTAAAGTTTAAATCATTGTGTTATGATTATATACATTTCAATGTACAGCATATAGTATTTTTATTGATATTTCTAATATATTTGTATTTGTATAACTTAAATTTTATTTTGTTTTATGTTTAAATTTTTATCTGTATAAGACTACTTTAAATTATTCTGATTATATTTTGTTGATTACAAAAATGTAAATAAACTTTAATCGCTAAAATTGCTTTGCCCGAAATATATTTCATTTTATATTCTATAATAATAAAATTATTATAAACAATTGAATGCTTCGAGTTATTGTTTTACATTTTAATTTGAAAATATTTTACTCATTTATTATTTAATTCACTTTCAATTAGTTAATTTATGTTAGGTAAAAGTTAATGGAACATTTTCTAGTGCTCCTAATGGATTTTAAATAAATCAATAATAATTTATACGAGTAAAAAAAATTAATTTCTAGAACAATTATTTTACTGTTTTGATGTGCTTAAAACCAAGTGTCAAACTTAATGATAAACCGAGACTAATTTTGGTTTGTCACTGATGATGAAAACATCATTTTCGAAATACTTACTCGCTGTTATTGAATTATTTTTGAAACCGAGATTAATTAACATTTTTTACTTTTAATTAATAAGCTGCAAGTAATCAATAATAATTTTTTTAATTTAACTTAATATTTTTTAGGACATAATTAAAGACTAAAGTATTAATTAGCAAATAAAATTACCTACATTATTTTAAAAAAATAATATATATATGTATAGGATAATATATAATATGTATAGGATTTGAAATTTGAATTCTTTACATTTTTGGTTTGCTTTCAATTGTAAGACTGTCCTTTATTTTGTTATCTTATACAAAATGATCATTTAATAAATTAAAAATGTGTAATCTCTTCAGCTTTCAAGACAAATCTCAGTAATATACTCTATGTTATTTTAAATATTTATTATACATTAAAAATGTTTGGATGGAAGTTAAAATAGTTCATGTGAATGAGAACTTAAAGTTCCTGGATAAAATAATCATAGACCATTAAATTTATATTAATTTAATATTTCTATTACTTATGTTATATTACATATTTGTTTTGGAGGAACTGATTTTATTTTCGGAAAATTTTTTCAATTATTATTGAAATATTTCCAAAACACTATATTATTAATTTATATTTTTTCAAAAAAATATATTATTTAATTAATAATAATAATCAATGCAAATAAATAAATTCTTCAGATACTCATCAATAAATTTAATAGCTGAAGCACTTTTTCAAACTAGAAACTTTTTTTATAAAATATTTATGGTGTCTTACTGTGACCATGCTTTGGGCACACTGAGACATGTCATAGGACATAATTTAAAATAAATATTAAAAAAACAGTTTATTATAATTATTATTGATATTTGAAATACCTAAATTTTTAAAAACCAATGTATTTTAAATAAAAACATGTTATAATATTTATAAATTTAACAAATCAGTTCAAAATTAGAAAAATTGTGTATATAAAAGTTTTTAATATATGTTACCTTAACACTGTGTTACTTTAACCTGTGGATAGGGGATAAGAATACTTCCACGGCCCCTCTGTCAGTCGTAAGAGGCGACTAATGAGGTTGTGTAAGATCGACAGCCGGCGTAAAAATCTTTGTCAAAAAAGTATGAGGCATCTTGAACAAAACTTAGGCGGATTCTGCCATCTCGAGGACAATAGAAAGTAGTGAAAAACGGAGAAGGCCTAAGGATTAAAGTGTTTGATACCAGCCGGACAATTTGTGTGGTAGCCGTTTCACCAGTCATGTGTATAGGTCTACCCAGCGCTTGTAGTGTCAACGGTGTAGGGACATCACCACTTAACCCTAGTCTGGACTCGTGTATAATGGAGAAAGATAGATACAAAGTAAGAATAGGTACTTGGAATGTTGGAATATTAATTGGTAGAAATGGAGAATTAGTAAAAGTATTGAAGAGGAGAAAAGTTAACATTTATTGTGTGCGGGAAACTAAGTGGAAAGGAGAGAAATCGAGGGAAATAGGTGAGGGTTATAAAATAATATACTCAGGTAAGTCTAGTACAAAGAATGGTGTAGGCATAATAAAGGATGAGGAGATGAAAAGTACAGTAGTATAAGTAGCTAGGAAAAATGACAGAATTATGGTCGTATAATTGATATTTGAAGAAAAAGTGCTGAATGTAATAAGTGCCTATGCACAACAAGTGGGATGTGATGAAATAATCAAATAAGTGTTTTGGAGATGGATAAGGTGATGCAAGGAATAGCTGGTAACGAGGATGAGGTGTAGATGAAGATATAAATGGACATGTAGATAATGAGTGATAATGATATGAAAGAGTACATGGAGGGTATAGTTTTAGTGGAATAAATGAGGACGGAGAAAGAATCCTGGATCTCGCAGTATCGTATGATCTTACTGTGGTTGATACTTATTTTAGAAAGAGGGAAGAACATTATATAACTTTTAAAAGTGGGAGTAATAGATTACAGATTGATTATTCTTTGTGGAAGAGAGAGAATGTAAGGCGAGTAAAAGATTATAAAGTTATCCTACGTAGAGTATAACTACGTTACATAGACTAATGGTAATTAGTTGTGGACTAATGATAAGTTGTGGAGTAGTGGGAAAAGAGTATACAAAAACAGAAAGAACACAGGAGGAGGAATCGAGTATCCAGTGATAGAAATTGAAAGGGGGAAAAAAAAAGGTTTTTAAAGGCGGTAAAAGAGAGAACGGTATGGAATGTCAAGAGAGACATAAATGATGTGTGAAATAGATTTTTTATTTGTGTAAAGAATATTGATAATGAGAGTGGGAGCAAAAATACAGGAAACAAGGAAACTTGCTGGTGGAATGAGAACGTTCAAAAAATCATAGAGTAACAAAGAGCAGTTCAAAGTATAGCAAAAGAGCTAAATGAGAAAAGATTGGAAGTAGTGCAAGCGCTTTTATAAAGAAGCCAAATGTGTGGTAAATAAGACAAAAGTTAAGAAGTATTATGAGTTGTATTATTGACTAGGAATAAAGGAAATTGGAAAAAGTCTAGTTTGGCAAAAGTAAATGAAAAATAGTCTAATGATTATCGCAATTTAAGGTGTATAAAAAGTGATGTAAGAGTATTATGTGGAAAGAGTATTTTGAAAAATAACTGAATGAGGAGTATCCAAGAGAGACATTAAAAGATATCTCATGGAATAAGGGACTGGTAGATTAAATTAGTGAGAAAGAGGTATGGCAGACTGTAGCATCAATGAAAAAGAATAAAGCAGTAGGACCAGATGAAATGCCAGTAGAAGTATGACAAATTTAAGGTGTTGTTGGCATAAAATGAATCTTTTTCATTTTTGTGTTTTTAATATGAATGACAACATTAAATAGTTAAACAGAAAATAAGTCTTTATTGAGAAACAATATAATTGTTAATGGTGTGTGTGCCGATGTTCGCACTGGCGAGTAGCGAACAATCCCCACAACTAATTTATATAATATCGATACGTAACATTAATAAAATTGTATTATATGGGAAAATGCCAAAAAAATGGAGTTATTGTATTAAGATACTGATTATAATAGTTATGCCTCACTACTTGATATTTTATTATCCAATTTAAGTAGTTGGGATAAAGGCGAGGAAAAAGAAGACGAAGTTTATACTTATAAATTAAAAAACTACTAATCAGGATATAATTAAATAAATAGAAGTTAATTTTTTCTTTTGTTATAATCCACCAATTTTTTTTAATTAATCACTATCTATAGATTTGCATCGAAGCGAATACATCTTAAAATGTTAATAACTTTTGAAGTACTACTAAAAAAATATTTTCGGTTATTTTTTTAGTTAGATCATATTTTATTTCATTTACTAGTTTAATATGTATATGTGCCATTAAAATTCAAGAAATTTATTAAATTAAAAAATATCAAAAATAATTTTCTTAAGATAATTATTATTCAAAGAGTAATTGAGTGGCTAATATTAAAATAATCAACCTGAATATAGCAACTTTAAATACGATGCTATATTTAATATATGATGCGTATATAATATGCTAAAAATAATCTGTGCAGAATTTAGATTCCTTATTATTAATTTAACTTAATTTTTGGTCCTATAAATTTGATTTCTACAAAAGTTTATAATAAGAAAAGGTTGAACTTATTACCATTAATTTTTTTTAGCTGAACTAAAAGTTTGAAATCGACATCGTAAATAGAAAATTTTACGAGAATTAAAATAATGGTATTGTCAAAATTAATATGTGATCAGGTAATTGTGAGAAAAGCTCAAGATTTCGTTAAAATCACTATTTTTTTTTTTTGCAATTTTATCATAATAAATAATTTTAATAAAATATATTAATAATTTCTATGTAACTTTTACTGCTTAAAAATGTGACAATATAAGAATTTTATATGAACCAAATAATAATGATAATAAGGGAAAAAATCCTAAACAATAGATAGTATAGTATAACAATAGATAGTATAATTTTATATGTAATATTTTTTGCTCTTTAAAAGAATGGTTGAAATAAACGTAAAATTTTCGTTAAGTATCATTTTACAGCTTGGATACAAACATGAAGAATCTATAAAAAATTCTGTAGACCAATTTTTCTACAACCTGATGTAATGCCAAAGCACATCAAAATGTGCAAAATATATTAAGTATAGTAACGGTTGATTGTTTTTTGGCTTGGTTTGCAGGTCGACCAACCTTCATTTTACTATATTTTTATTGCTGTAATATAAAATTAAAGATATTTTTCGATATTCAGTTTGTGGATATTTAAATGATCAAATTTGAGATTGTAATTACTCATATAAGATTATGTACTAGGTATTTTTTTCCTCTTACAATTAAAAGTAATATTAACGAGTAATTATTTTTGTTATGAAGAATTTTTTAATTTTTATTCTCTTTCTATCAGTTACTTGATGCAAATAAATGATTTTCCCACTAAATAGTTAAGTTAATGAGGTAAATGATTTAAATGATGTATTAAACATATATAATTGAATTGTATAATAAAAATGTATTTAAATAAGTTTTAATACTGATTACATATTATTATTAGTAATACATATAGATTTATTAAATTATTTAACTGAAATCGAATTTTTTAGTGTTATATTTATGCATTTATTTAATCGACAATGAAACCATAGTTTTAATTTGAATTAATAATTTGTTTATATTATCTTAAAAAAATAATTCTTAATTATTTTTCATCAAATGATAACCTAAAAAAAGGTAAACACATTATTAGTAATTAATAATATTTTTTTGATAATGATGTCATTTAAAAAAATTATTCATTACTTCATACAAAGAATTATATTTTAAAGTTCGAAAGTTAAAATTAAAAAAACCCAGCATAATGAGGGTAGCTCCCTTCCTTTTAATATACTTATTGGATTACATTAAAAGCTGCTAAATATTTATAACATTTAAATCATTTTTCAAATTTCTTTTTGTAATGGGAATTTATAAGGGGTATTTATCTCCCACCTTCCTGTATAACATTACTGCTTGACCTAAATATAAAAATAAATAATTAAAAAAAAATTGAATTGAAAATTAAAGCAACACGAATAAGTATGCATTTACATTAAGAGAACATTTTTTTTAAACTCCCGTTGCCGTTTGTTGAAAAAGTAGACTTTTTGTACAAAAGTTTCTATTTTGAATCCACTATATAAGCAGATCAATTGTCAGATTTCTATTAAATATATATATCAGATGAATGGGAAAAACTTAAAAAATACTTAACATTCATAAAAAAAAAATTTTTCGATTCATCCATTTTTTAAATAGTTATGACAGATTTAAGTAAAGAATGTCAAAATTTAATGATTTTTAAAATCGTAATTTTTTGGGTATTTCCATCATTTAGAGGGAACAAGGGAAAATTTCTGATTAAATTTTATTCATTATGCCCCCTTCCTCTAGAAAAGTGTATAAAAATCTGCTTCTGAATCAGACAATAGAAAATTAACATTCACATTTTATGCTTTCAGTTCATTTATTTTGTATATTTTATTTTCATTTTTACCCCTTATTTTATTTTTTTGATAACGAAGCTATAACCGAAAGCTTTTATTTTCTATGATTTATCCACGCTCAATTTCTTGCTTAATTGTTAAAAAGTACAATAAAAAATTAAGTTATCATATATTAAACATTTTAATATTATATATTTTCGCATAAAATTTATTTGTATTAAATTTTAATACGAATTTTAATAACTTATTTAACAGTCAATTACCAAAAAAAAAAAAAAAAAATGGCTAATTTTACGTTGCTAAAAAATCCTTATTATTTGCCTGTAGTTTGAATATTTTTAACTGGATCGACTTGAAATTTTTTTTCATCAAACTTAATTATTCAAATAATATGTCGAATAAAAAATTAGGCAGTAGGATGTTAGTGAAAACTTTTTGAAAGCCTTTAGAATGATTTAATGACTAAAATTTACTGTATTTGTATTGTAAGTTAATGATCACGTGTATAAATAAAAAAACTTCATGCATTTACTTGATGACTTTAAACGTTTACGATTGTGTACTAACCTAAAATCTAAACGCGTGAGATATAAAATTTGAGAGTGTTTTATAATTTTGATAACTACAGTATGATCTAACAAAAATTTCATGTACTGTTGTTTCAAGTAATAGGGATTAAATATTTAAATTTAAAAAAGGATTAAGACTAATAGTTATGAAGATTAAAGCAAATATTAACGAATTTAATTTAGTTTTAAGAAAATAATTAATTAATTGTTATTTCTTAAGAATATAAAATTTGGTATTATCATGAATGATATTTATGCTCAAATAATATTTACCTGACTTGTTTTTTTTTATTATATTGCAATCTAAATCATCCGTTAATACATAAGATCTGGAGAGCAGTGTTATAGGATCGAAAATATTGCGATAGTCCTCTTTATAATAACTTAAACATTGTATATATGATTGAACTTCTTTGACTTTATTTTCTAGTCGTATTATTACTTCATTGCATTCATCTTTATTGTACACATTAATATTTTTTACTGTTTCATCAAAAATCAATAAATTAATTGTCATTGCCTTAGTACACCTTCTATAAAGTTGATCAATCCATTTAAGTTTTAGATTTTCAATATTATCCAAATAAATACAATTAGAAATTTTTATAAAATGTAATAAAGTGGCTTCTAAATGGCATTGTATATTTTCGGGAAATATTTTAAAACTTACTAAATTTTCAATGCTTTTTTTAATTACATCATTCACACCAATTAATTGTTGTCGAAATACTTTAGATCGTTTTTCAATCTCACTGTAACCCTCAGCTTTACTAAAATAAATTTTTTTCATTAAAATAACTAATGTACCGATTAAAGAGTACACAGGGTGAATTGTTGCAGCTAATATTTGTTTCTGATATGAATAAACACAGTCTACATCAAAATCACGTTGTATCATCTCAAATAATGTGGTTACGTTTGCTGATTTTCCATTTTCTAGTTTTACATTTATAGGAACGTTTCTTAATAAATCCATAGGGTTTGAACTATTAGATAATAATTCATTTTCTTTTAAGTTTCTCTTATCTCTAAACAAGTTTAATAATAAAATATTATTCGGATGAAAGCGATTTTGTATTTTTACTACTGTATGCATATTTCGTTTTGGTTTTTTCATTATTGTAAGTTTAAAATCAACTTCGACTTCATCCAATTTTATCAATGTTTGCATTTTTTCTAATTTATTATTTATAATTTGTTTTTCATTGTAATTTGACAAGACTGGTAATAATTTAATAAAATAATAATATTTTATATGTTTGTTATCATATTTATTATCATAACAAAAATCTTGCGTGTAATAATAATTCATTGCACCATTGAAACAATCATTGCTAATACTGCGTCTTAAACAATCAATAATATTCTGGTAAATTTTTTGAAATTCTATTATAAAAATATTATATCCTTTTAATTTTTTTTCTGCATTTGTTAAATTACTATATGTATGAAGTCTTAAAGTTTTAGAAACATTATTTAAATACAAATTTAATGTAAGCAAACCGTGTGCATAGGTATATGGATTAATATTATCTTTAGTACTTGAAACTGCGGTTTCGTTTTCATAATTATAATACAAATTTTCCAACAAAGTTAAAACAACTTCTCCCATAGATTTTATTTCGTTTTCAAATTCTTCAATTTTACCAACAGGAATTGGATTTTGTGAAGCAATTTTTTTAAAATAAATCTCTTTTGTGTTAAAATAATAAAGCATATACTTAGAATAGTAGCAGTTGAGTTTACTTTGACTTAATACGAAATTATTCAAATTTACGAAAAGTATAAAATTAACAGTCAGTATTTTAATTAACATTTTAACTGAGTTAAACACTGAAAAAATTTATCTAAAAAGAATAACAGTAATATAATAATTATATATAGTTATATTATATTATATAGTTCCTAATTATTAAAAACTGATATTTGTTCTTCTATAATTATTGCATTTATACGAAATAATAGTAAAAATTAATGTTTTTTTATGTACACAGAAACTATTTAACTTAGCAGTAAAAAACAGGCATTTTTAAAAACGTCCTTTTTTTAGATTTTGTATGTACTAAAGTAAAAATCACTTTTAAATTGCAATATTTAATTTGAAACCATCTTTTTAAATAAATTTATAATTGGAATATTATTTATAAATTTGAAGAATAATTAATCGTCGAATTCTAAATATTACATCATTATGTTATTGATTTTATCAGAAACATATTACCAAATATTATTTGGCAAATGTTAATTTCTTGTAGGTTAATGCTATTTTTTTTTTAATATAACTAAAATAAATTTTTCCCTTCGCAAAAAAAAAATAAATACCACACTAAAAAGATATATATTTTTATCAAAAAATAATTTTTAGCTATGTTTACATAATAAAAACTTCTGACAAATTTTAAACTCATATTTCACCTTAAAAACACAATTATATGAAGAAATACGAATTTAAATATAGTATCTAACATTAAAATAATAACAACTTCAACATTAAAAATAAATCATGTTAAAGATAAAATTATACATCAATAAACTGCAATGCATTAATTTATACATATTTTATATATATGTATTTAAAATTAATAGATAATTAACAAATTTTGAAAACATAAAAGATGATCTTGTAAAAATAGATTTCAGATCTAATTAATAACATTTTTTACCTTTTGATACAATTAATCTTTTGTTGAATTTTTTTTCTAATTATTGACTACTTAGACTACGTTCAAGGTATATTTATTAATAAATTTTTTTTATTATTTTTTTTAATTTCAAAATAGCCTTTTTTTAGACTTTTTCTAACAATAAATTTTGATATGTCAATAACAATTTTAGGATTTGTATCGCGGATTCGAACAGCCCGTATAAGTGTACGTATTGAAATACTAGTAACTTTGTGAATACTTGTTCTAAAATTATTATCGTCTAATTAAAATTTTTTGTAAAAAAAAAAGAGCTAACAAATTTCTATTTCGAAATTTTAAAAATCTAAATTTATTTATGTATTTTTTTTTATTAGAGATATACAATTATAAATACGCTTTGAACGTACGTTGTAAGAAATAGTCCAAACATTTAAATACATCAGTATGATATTTTTTTTATACACGTTAATTTTACACTTGAGTAGTGTAATTTTGACAGATGTATCGAACAATTTGTATACAAATATAATATTGTTATCACTATAGCATAGATTAAATACACATAGATAGGCCAGACCGTACACAATTTTGGCAGTTCAATTTTTATCATGAATGGACGCAGACCACTATAATAATAGATATTGTAAATTTTAAGTGCTCCTATCGGTTGTAATATACGTGGCATTATTCATTTTTCAATAATCATTCATTTATAAACATTATTAAACAGTGATTGTTATACTATTGCATTTCATTATATGATGTAAGGATTTATTATGATTTTAACTCTTTGTAATTATTTTTTCTTTGAAATTTAATTTAATTTTTATTTTAATACTAAACTAAGAATCCTTAATAGGACTTAAATATAAAATGCGGTATTAAAGTATAAGACTAATCTGCTGGCCTCTAAATATTTTAAAAATTATTTTAAATCGAAGGCAGTGGCCAATAAATTATTTTATCATTAGGAGAAGTTGAAAAATCTTTATGATAAAAATTATCATATGAGCTGTGCCTCAAAACCACAGAGTTTTTATATAAGTATTTATTTTGTACTTGTATTACTATATAAATATATATAATAATCACATCTAATAGTCCATAATAATAAAATATTTTATATATTATAAATATATTACTATAAGCCTGTTAAATTATCCTACATATAAATAATAACCGTATATTAAAGTTTAATCACCAATATTTGAATTTTTATTAATTTTTTCATATTAATTATGCCCAATAACTTTAAAATTCAAATATCATACGTAAAACGAAATATTTTATTTAAATCAAATAATAATCAATTGTTTTTTAATAAAGAACTGGTCCTTATCTTAATTTGCCCTAGAGGTATCAGCCGTACATCGATAATCGCGGCTATTACTTGGATATCAACAAGCTGGACAGTTATTATTAAGTATTTAATATTTCTCGAGACGACATATAGCTCTATCCCTGTTGGTAAAAATTAACAAAAAATTGGTTGCCAATAGTCGTAGCCTATCTATGTGTATTTTTTAATCAATGACCATATACACTGTGCGCTGGAATGAAAAGCATTCTAGTGGACAATGAGTTATTTAGTGTCGGGACACTAATATATTGTAATTCGTATACTACACTTATAGTGAGTTTTTACGAAAACGACTATAGCTCAAAAATAACTATCTAATAAAAAAAAATGTAAATAAACAATATAATTTAGTAAAAAACAATAAATAAAAGTTACTTAAATTAAAATTTCAGGTAGATCTGAGACCCTCTATATATTATTACATAGCTTGACAAAATCTGAGCCTTACAATGTTTGTGTACATTCTTTTTTTTTTTTTAATAATAATGTATACATTTTTTATTTTAATGAAAGTACTCGATGACGTGTTTAGAAATGTCTATCAAAAGGCTCATTGCTGCCAGCGTTTTTCAATTTAATGTAATTTTTACCAGGCCTGCCCAGAAACACTCCAATGATATCCAGAAAATTTTGTTTTTTTTCAATAAAATATGAGGTTATTTTTTTAGGTTCACGCGCATATTTTTTAATATGATATAATTTTGTTTTGCGCATCTCAATTTCGTTTAAATTTTATCTTAGTATGTGTAGTTTTTACTAATAACACGACATTTAAAGATTGTTTTTAATGGTTATTAAGTTTTCTTCCGTTTATCTGTTGATTGGAATATAATTAGTAGTTTTATTATGAAATATAATTGTGAATACACATGAGTTTTTTGTTGTCATATTATTATAATTTTTATTTAATTTACAAGTGGGAATAATTTTAATAAACTGCTTTTGAGGTTAAGTAACCGAGTACTTCAACCGGAAACAGTGGCTTATCTGAAGTGAAGAGCCTAACGCGCCTTCAGGCCACTGGGTCTGGGGCGGAAGTCTAGTGTATAAAAATTAATCTAAAATAAATATATAAACGTTATTTTAAAAATAAAATGTTTGAATCATCATTTTTAATAATTGTTATGACAAACTTTTTCAGGTTTATTTTGTTAGATTTAACAATTAAACTAATTTAAAATGCTTTTTTAATATAGAAAATGATTAATTAAATTTATAATATCTGATAGTACTATCAGATAGTATAAAGAATTTAAAAAATATAATTACTACGATTTTTGTCGAATTATTAAATTTTATTCCAATTTATAGCGATTGTATTAAGTAAAAGTGCTGTGAAAACGATATTTAAGTATTTTTTGAAATCTCATAATATTTTCTATTAACATAGTTTATAATTATTACATAAACTTGAATAATAAAGTTATAGAAAAATGATCAGTTTTAACTTTTTTATGACTTCTATAAAACTCAATTTTGTAAATGGAATATCAAACGTATAACTTCATGGAATGGTATCAAAATATACACAAAGTACTGCATGTACTGTAATGTAATATACATCAAGATACTACAAACTTAATAGAGAGATATTGGGAAAAAATTTTTATTTTTTTTTTAATTACATTTTTAAGCAAATATAGTAGTTTTACAAGTATTGAAATTGTAGTAGCTATATTGATGACAGAGAAAAATTAATGATATTTCGTGATTAAGCACCAAAAAAAATATTGGAATCAAAAATAAAATATACTCAAACATTTCATAAACTAAAGTTTGTTAAGCTACGTTATTAACAAGTATTATGTTATGAATGTATTGAATTTTTTTCATAATTACTTCATTTTATCCATAAAGTGATAAACTAAAACAAAATAAAAATACTCATTTTAAAAATGTTTATATTAAGATGTCAATATAATAATTATAAATATTAACCCACAGGGGGGGCAGGTAAAAGTTTAAATTTATAAAAAAAAGTATACCAAATGGTAGGTTAAGACATAAAGTATCTAAAAAAATAAATATTATATTGATTTGTTCATTTTTGAAAAAGTAATGGCAGTTTTAAGTAAAAAAAATTGAAAAAATGTCGAAAATTAACGATTTTTAAATTTTGAAGATTTCCTCTATTTATAGAGAACGAGGTGAATTTTTCCAATTTATAAGGGTATTTTATTCGACTAGATACGATTTGTGATGTTTTGACGTATCGTTGAAAGAAATCGGTTCGATATCTGAGAAAAAGTGGTAACAGACACAAAAAACACACATTATAATAAAATTGAAATGATATGGAAGTATGATATTTTTATGTTTCGCTCGGTAAATAAGCAACTAAATATCTTCCTAATTATAAGTACTGTAGATGTAAAGTGGTTACAAAAGTCTTAGGTTGATAACCTTTAACTTATTATTGTCAACTAAACAATTAATACTACAATGGAAGCTTTTGGTTAACTGAGAAATATCTTCAATAAAGTCAAAACTAAAAAAATGCTATAATACATTTATATAAGGTGTCCTACCGTGATTTACTAATTTTAACAATAAATTATATAGTTAAATTAGTAAATAACGGTGGGATACTCAGTACATAACTATCAATACAACAAAGGTTGATGACTTTGTATTATAAATAAAACCGATCAAAGAGAAAAATCCATAAATCCATTTACTTCTTAATTGTGTGATTAATAAATTTATTTCTAATTGTTACTGTTCAAACACAGCAGGGTAATTAAAAATAAAAATGATTGCACCTTACTATTTATGCAAGTTATTTTGTAAAATATAGATAAAAATAACAAATACGAACAAATTATAAATATAATGGCAATTTTGAATAATAAATATTTTAGTAAAATAAAAAAAATTGAAAGTGAAATACATACCCCGCTTATATTTTTCTACAACATTACATCTTAGCTCATAATCAAATATAAAATCACTGGAAAATAATTGCTTTGGAATAAATATATTGTTATAATCTTTTTTATAATGAATTAAATTTTCAACATATAATTGAACTTCTTTGATATTATTTTTCAGTCTAATTATTATTTTTTTACAATCTTCTTCATGGTACACTTTAGGGAAATTTACATCAATTCCAAATTTTAATAAATGGATTTTCATTATACTGGCACATCTACCATAAAGTTGATCAATCCATTTAACTTTTAGAGTTTTGATATGATCTTTTTTTAAAAACTTAGTAATTTCAACAATCTGCATTAAAGAAGCTTCGAGATGAAATTGTACGTTTTCCGGGAACAATTTATAACTAATTAAAGTTCTTATTACTTTCTGGATTGTATCACCTAAGAGTCCTAATTCAACTTCAAATATATTAGCTCGAATTTCTATTTCACTAATATTATTAGATTCACTAAAAAAAATTTTTTTCAGTAACTGTGTAAATGTACTAATCCAATAATATACAGGGTGAATCGTAGCTACTATAATTTGTCTTTGATATGATATAAAACACTGTATATCAATATCATGTTGTATCATTTCATATAATGTAGTGACGTTTGCGAAATTTCCATTTTCTAATTTTGCATCTATAGGTACACTTCTAAATAAATTCATAGGGTCAGGACTACCAGTTAATAAATCTATTCCATTTGTGGTTCTTTTATCTTTAAATAGGCCTGATAGTAATATATTATTCGGATGAAAATGATTTCGTATCATTTTTTCAGTATTATTATCCCGTTCTGGTTTTTTTTTTAAATAATACAGCAAATCAACTTCAGAGTCGTCTAAAATCTCCATTGTCTTCATTTTATTCAAATTATTATCAACAATTTCATATACATTGTAATTTAAATGTTTCGGTAATAATTTATTTAAATACTCAAAATCTGGATATGATTTCTGATAATTTTGATCATAGCAAAAGAATAGAATATTAAAAGAAGAAGTTTTTCCGTTTAAACAAGCAATACTTATGCTTTTTTTTAAATTTTCTATAATAATAGGATGATTTTGTTGAAATCGTTTTATAAAATTGTTAGTTTCATTTAATTTTTTTTCTTGAGAATTTAATTGGCTATTTGATCTAAGCTTAAAATATTCAGAAAAATTATTTAAATACAAATTTAATGTTAACAAACCATCTACTTTTTTTATATATGGATTATGAAAATTGTATTCATATTTATTTAAACTTTTAGTTTTGTTTTCAAAGTCATAATAGATATTTTCAAGCATAATTAATACGACTTCACCCATTGATTTGAGTTCATCTTCTAATTCTTCAATTTTACCAACAGGAATTGGATTTATTAATTCAAGTTTTTGGAAAAGGATTACTTTAGTATTCATATAATATAACATATATTTAGAATATAAACAGTTGAGGCTAATTTGAGTTGAAACTATATAATTAAAATTTATTATTGTAATAAAGCTTACAACTAAAATATAGACTAACATTTTATTATCGTTAATTGAGTATTACACGAATTTAAATTTAAATTTTTTTAGTTAATGTCAAACTACAAGTTTATATCTAGTATATATACAAATGGTTTATATTAATATTATTTACGTATAAAAGATTTATAACCATATTTTTAAATAAAAATGCACAATTTTTTCTTTTTAATAGTATTTACTTATGAATTTTTAAATTTGTTTCCTACTGAAAATAATTATTGTAATATAGTCGAACTTTAATTTCTTAATTAAATTTTTTAAAAGTATAATTTATATTTTAATAATTATTAGCTTATGTTTAGGACTTATATTTTTAATCTAGGTGGCAGAAAGAGCGTTGATAAATTCCCTTGATGGTAAAAATAATNCTAGGTGGTAGAAAGAGCGTTGATAAATTCCCTTGATGGTAAAAATAATCATATCGAGAGATGTTTTAGCTTACCGTTATAGAAACGTAAGAACTCGATTTTAAATAATATTAGCAAGTAATATTATTTAGCTTCAATGCGAATCTGAGAAAATACTAATTTTAATATTAACATGTTTTTTTTTNGATACTAATTTTAATATTAATTTGTTTTACTTTATTTTTTTTTTGTGTCTGTTACCTCTCAATCTTAGCTCTCACTGGACCGATTTCTTTCAAGAATACGTCAAAAGATCACAAATCGTATCTAGTCGAAGACATTACCCTCAAAAATTGAAAAAAATTCCCTCATTCCCCGTAAACAGGGGAAACCTCCAAAAAAATTACAAATTAAAAATCGCTAATTTTCGAAATTTTCGAAATTTTTTTTACTAAAAACTGCCATAACTTTTTCAAAAATGAACAAATCAATATAATTCTTTTTTTTTTTTAGATGCATGATAGCTATACCTATCATTTGGTATATTTTTTTTATAAATCTGACTTTTTACCTGCCTACAGGGGGGGACTCAAAATGACAACTTTTTCACAAAAAATTTACTTTTACAACTTAAATTTTGAAAGTGTTCCGGAAAGTCTGACACTTTTATATATATATATTAAATTAAAGCTATTGTAATCTACTTTATTATTAAAAAAAAAATTTCGGACTTTATTTCGTCTTCACGGTGAAAATGGCTACCAAATGCTATTATTGTGTGAAAATTCTCAATTTTATTTTTTACATTTTTAACTTTATAATGCTATAACTTATTGAAAAGTGTATTGATCAATATAATTTTTTAATGGGAAATACTATTTTTTAATAATCCCTTTTTCATTTGACATACTTTGTCTTAATCAGGATATTAATAAGGAACTAGCAGTTTATGAAGCTTTTGGAATAATCCACCAATCTTTTAAAAGTAAACACTATCTAAAGATTTGCATCGAAGCGTTTTTTTTTTATAGTGATTTTAATCACTGTCAGATATCATTATACTTGATCCATCTATGCCACGTCACCACTGTTCCGCGACCTACTCTGTGCTGGGTTTTTTTATTTTGCATATATGTCGAGTCGGCGTTAGAAATTGACCCTTAAAATACAAAGACATATCTCAAGTCCCGAGCCTACATTTAGGACATCACTTTATATAATAAATAATTATTTTAACACTATAATAATTAATTTTGGTAATAATATTATCTACAATATTTAAAAGTTATTTAAAAAAATAACTCAGTTGTATTAGTTTCATTGTAGGGCGAATAGTAAAAACGTTTTCTTTAAAAAAGAGTGATAATATTAAATTAAATATTAATTCGTAAGACAAAAAATGGTACAAAATTCAATAATAGTATAGGAACAGATGGATTTAAACAATTATTTAATGAAAGACATGTGTCAGAATATAGTTATAATTGCTAAATGTAATTTTTTAGAAATAGGTAAATAATAAAAAACATTATAAGATATTTTTAGATACAATCATTATTTTTATTATTTTAGGTATGATGCGTAGATTAAGCTAATGTTAGCCTCTTGTTTACGCATCAAATGAAAAAAATAACAGCTAAAAATCATATAATTTTCGTTTTAAATGATGAATTTTTAGTTTTTTTGTGTACTATAAGGACATTATTCTAAATTTGATCAGATTAAAGCTGATTTAATGTACTTTATTAGTAATAAAAAGTTCTGACTACTTGACTTTTATGAGTAGCCTGCCTCTCAAGTTTAATTTTTAATGACAATTTTAAATTAAAAAAAAAATTATTATAAATATGCATCGACACATTTTACAAAAATACATCGTTTGATTCTGACTGTACTTTTCTTATAGGTTCAAAGCGAAACTGAGAAGTTTTTTTTTATTAACTTTAATGTCCGTTTTCACCATGAAAACTAAATAAAATTATATTTTAGATGTTCAGTAAATATAAGTTAAATTTAATGTACAATACGTCTCACCTGATTCCTAGTACAGTTGGTTAATAGGTATATCCAAGTGAGACGGAGTTGGTTGGCTATGATGACAATTGGCGATAGACGGGTCGTTGATAAAACAAGTTAAGTTATAAATAATATAAATAAGACGAAAGTAATAGTATTGAAAACTATGTCTATTACGGCCACTCAAACACAACTGCCCTTTGTTAGTTTGACGTCAGTAGTTCCGGGCTACAGACGAGTAGGATTGCCACATCAGCATCTCCCTCTATGCTAATTAAAATGTATTACGAATTAAATAAATAGAAATAAAACGTGTGTAATATAAGTGGTAAGAACACAGTAATAAATGTTCTTACACTTTGATGTCCGTTTTCACCGTGAAAACTAAATAAAGTCCTACATTTTTTTTTCATAATAAAGTACATTACATTAGCTTTAATTTAAGATATATATAAAAGTGTCAGACTTTCCGGAACAATCAGTACTTATGCACAACAAGTGGGATGAAATAAACAAATAAGTATTTTTGAGATGAATAAGGTGATGCAATAGCTGGTAACGAGGATGAGGTGTAGATAGAGATATAAATGAACATGTAGATAATGAGCGATAAGATATGAAAGAGTACATGGAGGATATAAGTTTAGTGGAATAAATGAGGCATAGAGAGTAAGAAAGAGCAGTTTAAAGTGTAGCAAAAGAGCTAAATGAGAGAAGATTGGAAGTAGTGCAAGCGCTTTTATAAAAAGCCAAATGTGTGGTAAATAAGACAAAAGTTAAGAAGTATTATGAGTTTTATTATTGACTAGAAATAAAGGAAAATGAAAAAAAGTCTTATGATTATCGCAATTTAAGGTGTATAAAAAGCGATGATAAGAGGGTATTAACGAACGATGATGATGTGAAAAAATCTGGAAAGAGTATTTTGAAAAATAACTGAATGAGGAGTATCCAAGAGAGACATTAGAAGATATCTCATGGTATAAGGGACTGGTAGATTAAATTAGTGAGAATGAGGTATGGCAGACTGTGGCATCAATGTAAAATAATAAAGCAGAAGGACCAGATGAAGTGCCAGTAGAAGTATGACAAATTTAAGGTGTTGTTGGCATAAAATATTGAGAAACAATATACTTGTTAATGGTGTGTGTGCCGATGTTCGCACTGGCGAGTAGTGGACAATGCCCACAACTAATTTATATAATATTAAATAATAATATTTAAATATTAAATTTTATCGATACGTAACATTAATAAAATTGAATTATTTGGAAAAATTCCAAAAAAATAGAGGTATAGTATTAAGGTACTGATATAAAGATATAAAGAGATGTTATTTAATGCAATATGAGGACGGCTAATGTGTGCGTAGACGATATGGAAGATTGTTTCAAGTGAAAGTTTAGGATAAGGGTAGCCCACCTCAAGTAGTTGTGATAAAAGCGTGGTAAAAAAAACCCAGCACAGGGGGGTCGCGACACAGTGGTGACGTGGCATAGTTGGGACAACTATAGATGATATCTGACAGTGATTAAAATCACTATAAAAAAAAACGCTTCGAAGCTAATCTTTAGATAGTGTTTACTTTTAAAAAATTACTGGATTATTCCAAAAGCAACATGATCTGCTATTTTCTTATTAATATCCTGAATGAAAAAGGGATTATTAAAAAATATTATTTCTCATAAAAAAATTGTGTTGATCCATACACTTTTCATAAATTATAGCATTATAAAGTTAAAAATGAAAAAAATGAAATCAAGAATTTTCACACAAAAATATCATTTGGTAGCCGTTTTCACCATGAAGACAAGTCCAGAGGTCAAATTTTTTTTTTCCATAACAAAGTATATTACATTACCTTTAATTTAAAATATATATAAAAGTGTCCGACCTTCCGGAACATTTTCAAAAGTTATGTTGAAAAAGTAAATTTGTTGTGAAAATGTTGTCATTTTAAATCCCCCCTGTGGGCAGGTAAA
Organism: Daktulosphaira vitifoliae; assembly: GCF_025091365.1. Lineage (NCBI taxonomy): Eukaryota > Metazoa > Arthropoda > Insecta > Hemiptera > Phylloxeridae > Daktulosphaira > Daktulosphaira vitifoliae. The sequence continues at coordinate 4,877,198 of NW_026099575.1, forward strand.
GAGTTAAATTTATGAAAACAATATACCAAATGAAAGGTAATGATATTATGCATCTATATAAAATAAAAATTATAGTGATTTGTTCATTTTTGAAAAAGTAATGCCAGTTTTAAGAAAAAAAAATTGAAAAAATTTTGATAATTAGCGATTTTTAAATTTGTAATTTTTTTGGAGGTTTGCCCCATTTACGGAGAATGAGGGAAATTTTTTTCAATATTTGAGGGTAATGTCTTTGACTAGATACGATTTGTGATATTTTGACGTATAGTTGAAAGAAATCCGTTCCGTGAGAGCTGAGAAAAAGTGGTAACAGACACAAAAAAAAAAAAAAACACATTATAGTAAAACCAATACCTTCTCAATAAACTATAATACATTAATCATATATATAAATTATATATATGTATTTAAAATTAATAGGTAATTAACAAATTTTGAAAACATAAAAGATAAGTTTGTAAAAATAGATCTCAGATGATCTGAGTCAGATCTAATTAATAACATTTTTAACCTTATTATACAATTATTCTTTTGTTGAATTTTTTTTTTAATTATTGACTACGTTCAAGGCATATTTATTAAAAACAATTTTTTTATTATATAATAAAATAATGTATTATTATTTTATTAAATTTCAAAATAGCCATTTTTTAGACTTTTTCTAATTATAAATTTTGATATGTCGATAACAATTTTAGGACTTTTAGTGCAGGTGGGAGTAGCCCGTATTAGTGGATGTATTAAAATACTAGTAACTTTGTAAGTACTTGTCCTAAAATTATTATCGACCAATTAAAATTTTTTGAATAATAAAGAGCTAATAAATTTCGAATTTTTGAAAAACTGAATTTATTTATGTATTTTTTACTTATTATAGATATACAATAACAAATATGCTTTGAACGTACGTTGTAAGAAATAGTCCAAACATTTAAATATATCAGTATGATATTTTTTATATACACGTTAATTTTGGGTTACGGAGATTGCCACGAACTGATAATGCTCCGACATTTATATACTCCGACACTGTAAAAAAATCCTCTGAATACATTTACTCCGACAACAACAAGTACTACGAATACCTGGTTACAAAAATTTGGATTCTACTACTTTGAATAGGACTATTAATCTATTGCTCCGAATGAAATTTGCTCCAAATATCGATTGTTCGCGAAATCGATTAAAAAATTATGAAATTTCGGATTAGATGAGTATCGTAGCAATATATTATCTGATGGAAAAATATAACCCTTATCTTTAATTAATAAATATTAATTAATATAATAAAATAGCGTTATAATTGATTACTGTATATTAACGAATAATTATTACAATAAAGGTCCTCGAAATATATCCGACTTTTGATAAAATAGGTACATAAAGGTAAGGAAGGGGGCTTTGAACTAGAACAACTCCAGTTATATAACTGGTGCGAGCCCTTAATTTTTTTTTTTTTTTGGAGGAGAAAGAAGAGCGATTCCAATTTTTGGACGTAAAATCTTTTTTGCCTCTCCTTATTAGTGTCTATTATTATAACATTTAATCAGTTTAGTTAAAATATATAGGGGTACGTGTCACTGATGATAGGATTCGTCATTAAACTAGCTATTATTATTATTATTATTAACACTACACTATTATTATTCGTCTATACTTAAGCAAATAATTTTTCACTTCTATTTTAAATATTAAAAAAAACCTGTGTACACGATAAAAGACAATTTATTTTGTGCGTTTGAGAAGCAATAAAGATTTAAACATTAAAATCTAGACTAGATATAATTTTTAAATAAATGAATAAAATAATTTTACTAACTAATAGTAGTGATGATACACAAGTTACAGCATAAAATAAATTAAATGGACTAGACATCTTTGTTACTTAATTAATAACAAAGAAAAATGTACTAAATTTTAGTTTACAAGTGATAAGTACATATTTTTAAGGGGAATAGCAATTATTTAATATTATATAATGTTTAACTACTGATAAATAAAATATCAAAGAATAACACTTGTGAAAAATAATAGAGTGCATTGTTAAAAATATGTGAAGTCTAATTTTGTAACAATTTCATTGTAATTATTATTAAAAAAAAGGAAAGACTATTCAGATATTTTTTTCAAGGAAATATCAAACTGATTTCAATAAATGTATATTAGATTTTAAAGAAAAAGAACTTTAAATAAAAAATTTTTTACTTCTTAATATTTTTAACTTTTCTTTGAGCACCACTGGAGATTATAATGGTTTTACTAATAATTTAACATTGATTTATAATCTCAAGTTTTATAAAATCATGTCACAAAATTAAAATTGTTTAACGATGAGTTAATATATTTTTACTTTTAGACGACACAAAGAATTTTTAAATAAGAAAAAATTAATTCTACTTATATATAACCAAAACTTACTCATTCTTGGCATAATTTATATTGTATTAACTTGTAGCAAAACTTACACAGTTTAATATTATTTTTATTTTTTTATATAAAAGTTAAAGATTATTTTAGTAATTCACTTTCAATTAAAATTACTGAAAGAAAAATTAATCATAATCCACTGAGTCAAATCAAACCTATTGGAAGAAACTTCCAAAAAATAAAAAAAGTGTATTCAACAATTACTGCATTGAAGTTAGATATACTATGTTTTTTTTATACTTAGATATCCTAATGCAGCACAGGAAAAAATCCAGTCATCCCCAAGAATGATGAGGCATAAATGGAAGAAATTTCTTTTTTAACCTTGAGGTCCTATTGCACTACACCCAAAATTATTGAATAGACCTCAAGGGCTCTCAGTTTATGGGTTCAGCATCCGAACAAATAATAAGATATTATTTTGACTCTTCCAGAAGACACTTATCCATATTATCAAATTAGACATAGAACACCCAATTTTATATTGTACAAATACTAACAATTTTATGTTTATATGTTAGTCATTATTTTTTAATAATACACACTTAGGAATTAATCACTAATAAAATTGCACATTACAAATTTTACAGCACATATTTTTTTAGAAAAATTAGTTTTCAAATGGATCTCTTAGATGTTAAAAAATAAGTTACGGTTAGATAAAATTTTGTAGATCAACTGAAAAAATAGTTAACTAACAGTTTTTTGATTTAATGATAATATTTTATAATTATTGGATAATTATGAAATAAAATTCTTAAAGATAAATATATATTCTAACAATAGAGAAAACATTTTCAAAAATGTACATTTATATAAAAAACTATTAATTTTATGTTACTTAATGAATGACTATTATCATTCAAGTATTAATAACATTTGTCAAATGTGAGAAATTGTATCAGAAAATAATAAGCAATATGTATATTATTGTATAATAACTAAAGTAGCAAATAAACGCTAATTTAATAGAACATTTTAATTTAAATATTACAATATTATTAATAATAATATAATTATTTTAATAATGTAGTGTTTCTGTAGCCACGTGATCCTGACGTTGCAACTTATACAATCGATGCGCCCTATTACTAATATTACAATCAAAATATAATATAACTTTCGATACATAATCAAACTATCGATAATGTCGGAGTTTTTACCGTCTCATTTTTTTAATTTAATGTCTGAGTAAAATCCGTCGTAATTTTGGTAACCTATGGTACAGATAGTAGGAGTACCAGATGTTCGTAACAATTACTACTTTGTCAAATGTCGAAGTATGTAAATGTCTCAGACATTTATCAGTTCGTGGCAAAGGTGTTTTCCCGTTAATTTTACACCCGAGTAGTGTAATTTTGACAGATGTATCAAACATTTGTACACGAATAGTATTGTTATCACGTTATTAAACAATGATTGTTATACACATCAATTGCATTTTAGTACATGATGTAAGGACTTTTTATAATTTTAACTTTTTGGTATTGTTTTTTCATTGAAATTTAATTTAATTTTTATTTTAAGAATCCTTAATAGGACTTAAACAAAAATGTGGTATTACAGTACAAGACTAAACTGTTGGCCTCTACATATATTATAAATTATTTTAAACTGAAGGCAGTGGCCAATAAATTATTTTGTCATTAGGAGAAATTGAAAAATCTTTATGATAAAAATCATCATATGAGCTGTGCCTCAAAACCACAGAGTTTTTATATAAGTATTTATTTTGTACTTGTATTACTATATAAATATAATAGTCCATAATAATAAAATATATTACTATAAGCCTGTTAAATTAACCTACATATAATTAATAACCATATATTAAAGTTTAATCACCAATATTTGAATTTTTTATTAATTTTTTCATATTAATTATGCCCAATAACTTTTAAATTCAAATATCATACGTAAAATTTTCAAAAATCTCAAATATATGTATATACAAAGAAAATTATATAGAATGGTTGTCAATAGATTTAAATTGCTTAAAATAACTTTTTCTTAGCTATAATTTAATTCATAGTTCTGATAATTTCTGAAGTTATTGATTTCATTATCGAATCAAGTATTATCAATAGGCATTTATTATATCGAATTAAAAAAAAAATAATCTACTGACGATTTATACTCATTTATATAAAACATTATTTTATTGCATAATTTACAAAATAATTGATTTTTTTTTTAATACAGCTAAATTCCTCTTGCCATTCAATTTGAGGCGTATACACATTTTAAAATTAAGAAAAAAAAAATGTTTTTTAATATAATTTCGTGAATTTATGTGACCCTATTGCAACGTGCTTTCCCGCTAGGATCCTAACAGTTGCCTAAGCTGTACCTTAACGGGGCAACGCTGGCCCTATATAATTTATATCCCACTAAAAGGGCAGTTAGCGGTTTCGTGACCAATAAATATAGACTCTTAACTAACAACGATAACAAGCATTTATTTCTATTTAATAGTATATTTAAATATAACCTGACTGGATCTCTAGAGATTTTGTGGTATCCAAGTTAGGTGAGCGACAGCGGCGAGCGTACACAATCCGATTGTAATAAAATATATCTAATAATTAAATTAATAGTGAAATGTAATATTGTCGGAATTAGGTTGTAGTAAATAAAGTATAATCTGTAATAAAAAATAAGTAGCCGCGAGCGTGGTAAAATGTCGACTGACTGTCGTTATATATTTATTTAATGAAGAAGAATATCATCGGTTTTGTTTACACCCGCGCGTGACGCATATCTGTAGTAGGTCGTAGGGACGTTTGTGCTGATCAGGCACTAGTGTAGTATTGAAATGCTAATGTTGGTGAAGGACGAATAATGTGTACGTTACACTATAAACTTAACATGATTAAAAAAAAAATTAAAATTTTTTGTGAGATTGTAAAACAGTTATAACATAATTGGAAAGGAGTACAATATCAACATTACGATAAATCGGTGACAGTATTATGTTTGGAATAGCGTTAAAAACAGGAATTATTAGCGGTATATGTTTATATCTCAATGCAACAAGTTATCATTTATTTTATAATTTTGTGTTACAACACCTATCGTTGTAAAAATATCAAACTAAATAAAAAGTCTTCCCTATTTCTTAATCATTATTCATATTTTCACTAGAGCTCTGAAGACTAAAATCCCATTTTGCTTGGTTTGACTATTTAATATATTTATTTGTACTATTATTAATATAATTATATTGCGAGGATATAAGTGTGTTTTTTTCAAATTGCGGTAAAATCAATGCAATGGGTATTAATACTTATGTATACTGCAAAATAATTTAAAATTTAATACATGTGTTTCAAAATACAAATATAATTCCAATATTTAAAAAATATGAGTAGTCATTTTTATATTTTCAATCAATTATTGAACTACTAAAAATAACACTTATAAATAGTTCTATTTTTCAATATTTGTCATAGTTACATTTTAAATGAAATATTTCAACCTATGAAACAATGAAAATTAAATTTTAGCTTTGATGTGAAGTTAATAAAAAAATAAAACATTTTAAAAAACCTTTCAATTTTAGAAATTTATCTTTAGTTTAACACATGTTTATATTATGTAAAGGACTTAAAGTTGGTTGGGTTAATAAATTAACTTAATAACTGGTCTTTATCTTAATTTGCGCTAGAGGTATCAGCCGTACATCGATAATCGCGGCTATTACTTGAATATCAACAAGCTGGACAGTTATTATTATATATTTAATATTTCTCGAGAGGACATATAGTTCTATCCCTGCTGGTAAAAATTAACAAAAAAAAAGAACTCGATGACGTGTTTAGAAATGTCTATCAAAAGGCTCATTGCTGCCAGCGTTTTTCAATTTAAAGTAATTTTTACCAGGCCTGCCCAGAACACACTACAAAGATATCCAGAAAATTTTGTTGAAATTTGTTTTTTTTTTTCAACAAAATATGAAGTTATTTTTTTAGGTTCACGCGCATATTTTTTAATATGATATAATTTTGTTTTGCGCATCTCAATTTCGTTTAAATTTTATCTTACTATGTGTAGTTTTCACTAATAACACGAAATTTAAAGATTGTTTTTAATGATTATTAAGTTTTCTTCCGTTTATCTGTTGTTTGGAATATAATTAGTAGTTTTATTATGAAATATAATTGTGAATACACAAGAGTTGTTTGTTGTCATATTATTATAATTTTTATTTAATTTACAAGTGGGAATAATTTTAATAAACTGCTTTTGTGGTTAAGTAACCGAGTACTCCAACCGGAATCAGTGGCTTATCTGAAGTGAAGAGCCTAATGCGCCTTCAGGCCACTGGTTCTGGGGCGGAAGCCTAGTGTATAAAGATTAATCTAAAATAAATATATAAACGTTATTCTAAAAATAAAATGTTCGAATGACCATTTTTAATAATTGTTATGACAAACTTTTTCAGTTTTATTTTATTAGATTTAACAATTAAACTAATTTAAAATGCTTTTTTAGTATAGAAAATGATTAATTAAATTTATACTATCAGATAGTATAAAGAACTAATGAAGAATTTAAAGTATTTAAAAAATATAATTACTACGATTTTTGTCGAATTATTGAATTTCTTTCCAATTTATAGCATTTGTATTAAGTAAAAGTGCTGTGAAAACGATATTTAAGTATTTTTTGAAACCTCATAATATTTTCTATCAACATAGTTTATAATTATTACATAAACTTGAATAATAAAGTTATAGAAAAATGATCAGTTTTAACTTTTTTATGACTTCTATAAAACTCAATTTTGTAAATGGAATATCAAACGTATAACTTCATGGAATGGTATCAAAATATACACAAAGTACTGTATGTACTGTAATGTAATATACATCAAGATACTACAAACTTAATAGAGAGATATTGGGAAAAATTTTTTATTTTTTTTTTTAATTTCATTTTTAAGCAAATATATTAGTTTTACAAATATTCAAATTGTAGTATCTATATTGATGACAGAGAAAAATTAATGATATTTCGTGAGTAAGCACCAAAAAAAAATATTGGAATCAAAAATAAAATATACACAAACATTTAATAAACTAAAGTTTGTTAAGCTACGTTATTAACAAGTATTATATTATGAATGTATTGAATTTTTTTCATAATTACTTCATTTTATCCATCAAGTGATAAACTAAAACAAAATAAAAATACTCATTTTAAAAATGTTTATATTAAGATGTCAATATAATAATTATAAATATTATAAAAGGAGTTATAATAATTATTATAAATTATTTTTAGCAAAAATACTTGTAAGTATTTAAATTTAAAAATTAATAAATATTGTGGGATTATATTCAAAAGATAATAAATCAAAAAATAAAACTTTAAAATTATTTTCATATGTATAGAGAGTAATGTTATTTATATATCAAAAAATTACAAATAAAATTTATTAATTTATTTAAATTTTAATCAGAGAAAAAATTCGAGATAATCCAGTTTTGGTTCATGCGATATTTTTTATTAAACCAAGTTCAAGTTAAACAAATTTAGCTGTGTACACTTTAAGTGTATTTCATTAGTTTATTTTAATTTTTTTATAATAATCAAGTATTAATAACTCTTTTTATTACAAGCTACATAAAAATGTTATATTCTCCTCTTTTTTCTATGAAAATTACGAAAATTCGAAATACAAATTTTGAAATGGAGTTGCCTAAATTCTTTTTTTAAATCCACTAACTAATAACTAATGTAATAATTAACTTATTAAATATTTATAAATTATTCATAAAAGTTTCATTGACTAATATACATTTATTTTATATACAAGTGTACTATGGGTACATAATAGATCCTCATAAAAAAATAATTTTAGCGATATCAAAAAAAAACCCAACACAGTGGGGACGTAACAAAGTTGGGTACAAAATAGATAATATCTGACAGTGATTAAAATCACTATCATAAAAAACGTTTCGATGTAAATCTGTAATAATTATAAATTGTAAGAAATGGATTATTTCTAAAGCTACATGATCTATTTCCTTATTTATATTGTGATTACAAGTTTCATGATTTATAAGTGTAAAATATGAATATATATATATATATTTATAATATATAAATATATAAAGGAAAATGGCCCGATTTAAATAAAAAGTATGTTGCATAAAAGAATAATATAAATAGTATTATCTTAAAAAAATTATAATGATCCATACATATTTCAAAAATGTATAGCTTATAAAGTTAAAAATATAAAAACGATTTTTTTTATAAAAATCCTATTTTCTTTATTAACTTTGATGTCCATTTTCACCATGAAAAAAAATAAAGTCCGGAATTTTTTTTTCCATAATAAAGTATATTACTGTAGCTTTAATTTAAGGTATATATAAAATTGTCAGTATTTCTGGAACACTTGATCATTTGATGTATCGTTAAAAAAAGTTGGTCAAATGAGATCTGAGAAAATAAATAAAAGCCACAAAAAAAATTCACAGAGTAAAATAATTTTAATATAAATACGAAATTTCATTTCACGAAGTAAGACTAAATTGAATTTTTTCTAACTCAAAAAGAATTAAGAAAAAAATGTAAACAAATTCAGTGCCACAGGCCAGTGGTTCGAATCTCGTACGTCGCTTAATAAAAATGGTAATTTAAGGTGCATAAAATATTAAAGTTATTTTTCTCGACTAAAAAGAAACAAAAAAATGTTTAACTTTCTATGCTATGTCAATTAGATTTATATAATATTTATGAAAATCATTGTACTCCCATTGTAAGATATTTTAAAATCATGAATTTTAACACAAAAATAGCATATTTATGAATACGGTATCCATTTTCACTATGAATACAACGTAAAGTTCGAAATTTTGTTCATACTAAGGTATATGAAATAACTTTTAATTTAAGATATGTATTTAGGGTGTTCCACCGTGATTTACTAATTTTAACATTAAATTATATAGTTAAATTAGTAAATCACGGTGGGACACTCAGTACATAACTATCAATACAACAAAGGTTGAAGACTTTGTATTATAAATAAAACCATCAAAAAGAAAAATCCATAAATCCATTTACTTCTTAATTGTATGATTATTAAATTTATTTCTAATTGCTACTGTTCAAACTCAGCAGGGTAATTAAAAATAAAAATGATTGTACCTTACTATTTATGCAAGTTATTTTGTAAAATATAGGTAAAAATGACAAATACGAACAAATTATAAATATAATGGCAATTTTGAATAATAAATATTTTAGTAAAATAAAAAAAAATTGAAATTGAAATACATACCCCGCTTATATTTTTCTACAATATTACATCTTAGCTCAGTAGAGAACATAAAATCACTGTAAAATAAATGCTTTGGAATAAATATATTGTTATAATCTTTTTTATAATGAATTAAATTTTCAACATATAATTGAACTTCTTTGATATTATTTTTCAGTCTAATTATTATTTTTTTACAATCTTCTTCATGGTACACTTTAGGGAAATTTACATCAATTCCAAATTTTAATAAATGGATTTTCATTATACTGGCACATCTACCATAAAGTTGATCAATCCATTTAACTTTTAGAGTTTTGATATGATCTTTTTTTAAAAACTTAGTAATTTCAACAATCTGCATTAAAGAAGCTTCGAGATGAAATTGTACGTTTTCCGGGAACAATTTATAACTAATTAAAGTTCTTATTACTTTCTGGATTGTATCACCTAAGAGTCCTAATTCAACTTCAAATATATTAGCTCGAATTTCTATTTCACTAATATTATTAGATTCACTAAAAAAAATTTTTTTCAGTAACTGTGTAAATGTACTAATCCAATAATATACAGGATGAATCGTAGCTGCTATAATTTGTCTTTGATATGATATTAAACACGTTACATCAATATCATGTTGTATCATTTCATATAATGTAGTGACGTTTGCGAAATTTCCATTTTCTAATTTTGCATCTATGTGTAAACTTCTAAATAAATTCATAGGGTCAGGACTACCAGTTAATAAATCTATTCCATTTGTGGTTCTTTTATCTTTAAATAGGCCTGATAGTAAAATATTATTCGGATGAAAATGATTTCGTATCATTTTTTCAGTATTATTATCCCGTTTTGGTTTTTTTTTTAAATAATACAGCAAATCAACTTCGGAGTCGTCTAAAATCTCCATTACCTTCATTTTATTCAAATTATTATCAACAATTTCATTTTCATTGTAATTTGAAAGTTTTGGTAATAATTTATTTAAATACTCAAAATCTGGATATGATTTCTGATAATTTTTATCATAGCAAAAGAAATCAATATTAAAAGAAGAAGTTTTTCCGTTGAAACAAACATGACTTACGCTTTTTTTTAAATTTTGGATAATAATTGGATAATTTTGTTGAAATAGTTTTATAAAATTGTTAGTTTCATTTAATTTTTTTTCTTGAGGTTTTAATTGGCTATGTGATCTAATCTTAAAATATTCAGAAAAATGATTTAAATAAAAATTTAACGTTAACAAACCTTCTACTGTTTTATATGGAGTATAAGAATTGTATTCATATTCAGTTAATTCTGGAGTTTTGTTTTCAAAGTCATGATAGATATTTTCAAGCATAATTAATACGACTTCACCCATTGATTTGAGTTCATCTTCTAATTCTTCAATTTTACCAACAAGAATTGGATTTATTGATTCAATTTTTTTGAAAAAGACTACTTTAGTATTCATGTAATATAACATATACTTAGAATATAAACAGCTGAGGCTGATTTGAGTTGAAACAATATAATTAAAATTTATTATTGTAATAAAACTTACAACTAAAATATAGACTAACATTTTAGTATCGTTTATTGAGTATTACATGAATTTAAATTAAAATTTTTTTAGTTAATGTCAAACTACAAGTTTATATCTTGTATATATACAAATGGTTTATATTAATATTATTTTTATGTATACAAGCTTTACAACCATATTTTAAAATAATAATGCAGAATTTTTTCTTATAACTAGTATTTACTTATGAATTTTTAGATTTGTTTCCTACTAAAAATAATTATTTTAATATAGTCGAACTATAATTTCTTAATTAAATTTTTTAAAAGTATAATTTATATTTTAATAATTATTAGCTTATGTTTAGGACTTATATTTTTAATCTAGGTGGTAGAAAGAGCGTTGATAAATTCCCTTGATGGTAAAAATAATCATATCGAGAGATGTTTTAGCTTACCGTTATAGAAACGTAAGAACTCGATTTTAAATAATATTAGCAAGTAATATTATTTAGCTTCAATGCGAATCTGAGAAAATACTAATTTTAATATTAACATGTTTTTTTTTTATTTGTGTCTGTTACCACTCAATCTTAGCTCTCACCAAACCGATATCTTTCATCGATACGTCAAAAGATTACAAATTCAATCTAGTCAAAGACATTACCCTCAAAAATTGGAAAAATTTCCCTCGTTCCCCGTAAATGGGGGAAATCTCCAAAAGAATTACAAATTTAAAAATCGCTAATTTTCGATATTTTTTCAATTTTAGCTTCGATGCGAAGCTGAGAAGGTATTGGTTTTACTATGATGTGTTTTTTTTTTTTTTTTTTTT
>NW_026099575.1:4889372-4889742 GCF_025091365.1 Daktulosphaira vitifoliae
GTATCTAGTCGAAGACATTACCCTTCAAAATTGAAAAAATTTCCCTCGTTCCCCGTAAATGGGGGAAACCTCCAAAAAAATTACAAATTTAAAAATCCCTAATTTTCGAAATTTTTTCAATTTTTTTTACTAAAATGTGCCGTAACTTTTTCAAAAATGAACATATGAATATAATATTATTTTTATATAGATGCTTGATGTCTTTACCTATTATTTGGTATATTTTTTTTGTAATTTTGACTTTTTTTCTGCCCACAGGGGGGGATTTAAAATGACAACTTTTTCACAAAAAATTAACTTTTTCAACTTAACTTTTGAAAATGTTCCGGAAGGTCTGACACTTTTATATATATCTTAAATTAAAGCTAAT
>NW_026099575.1:4890322-4891090 GCF_025091365.1 Daktulosphaira vitifoliae
TTTTTTTTTACTTAAAATTGCCATAACTTTTTTAAAAATGACCGAATCAATATAATTTTTTTGTTTATAGATACCTTAGATAATTACCTATCATTTTATATATTTTTGTGAACATTTGACCCTTTAACAGCCCACAGGAAGGGTTTTCAAAATGGTAACTTTTTTACAAAAAATTAACTTTTTCAACTTAACTTTTGAAAATGTTCCGGAAAGACTGACACTTTTATATATACCTTAAATTAAAGCTAATGTAATATACTTTAATTTGAAAAAAAAAAATTTGACCTCTGGACTTGTCTTCATGGTGAAAATTACTACCGTATGCAAAAAAATGCTATTTTTGTGAAAAAATTCTTGATATTATATTTTACATTTTTTTTTAACATTATGTTGCTATAACTTTTTAAAAAATTGAATCAACTTTATTCTTTAATGATAAATACTTTATATATACTTCTTTCATTCGACATACTTTTTTTTAAAATCGGACCATTTCCCTTTATACAGGGGGGGTGCAAACCTTTTAAAATGCGTATAGAAAGTAGAACTTTTTCAACTTAACTTTTGAAAATGTTCCGGAAAGACTGACACTTTTATATATATCTTAAATTAAAGCTTATGTAATATACTTTAATTTGAAAAANCTAAATTAAAGCTTATATAATATACTTTAATTTGAAAAAAAAGAATTTGACCTCTGGACTTGTCTTCGTGGTGAAAACGGACATCAAAGTTAAAGAAAAACGTACGATTTCCGTGAAAAAAATC
>NW_026099575.1:4891190-4894362 GCF_025091365.1 Daktulosphaira vitifoliae
GTTTCTTATGATAGTGATTTTAATCACTGTCAGATTAAATCTATACTGGACCCAACTATGCAACATCACCACTATGCCGCGACCCCACTGTGCTGGGTTTTTTTTTATTTAGATGCATGTCTTTATCTATCATTTGGTTTTTTTTTATAAATCTAACCCTTTACCTGCCCACAAGAGGGATTCAAAATAATAACTTTTTTTTTTTAGTTAAAGTAAATCATTAAAATTAATTCAGTTCTGGATATTTCAATTGTAGAATCTTTTTAAATATCAAAAATTACTTAGAAATGATTACTATGATTTCTATTTAAGTGTTCTATTACGATAAAAATGCAAAAAATAATGAGTTTTTCTGATAAATTTACAATAAATAGTAATTATAAAACTTTCTGACTGCATATTAATCTTAAAAATAACATTGTTTTAATTCTCATAAAATTTTCTATTTAATGATTCATTCTAGTCAACGAAGGAGTAATTTTGCAGAATAGCAGAAAAAATTCCCAACAAACTTTTTTTTTTTTTGTTTTAATTAGGCAATTGGTGGATTATTCCAAAAGCAACATCAACTCTTATTTCTTTAATTATATCATGATTAGTAGTTCTTTGATTTTAAAATATAATATTTGAATATATACTAATTATAATTATTAAATTTAGTATGAAATTGATATTTAATATTGTAATTTAAACGGAGAAATTATAAAAATAATAAAGAAGTTATATTTTGCTTTACTTTTACGTGTATAAAAATTTAAAGGGCTTGATACAATAATTTTCAATAAAAACTGTTTGTTACTATAAAAAAATGCACTGGACTACAAGGAACTTTCATCAGAAGCAAAAATATACTTTTCTAAATCAACTTTTCGCGTTGTTTTCAAATCTGCAAGTAGACTATTTCTATCACTTCTAATTTTTTATATTATTACTAATTATATATATAAAATAATAATTAAAAGAAAAAAAAATTTGTTTTCAAATTATTACTGATTTGATTTTTAATATGTTAAAAATAATCAGTCCAAATTTTCAATTTTAACCTATTTTTTTGGTTCTTTAAAGTTGATGAAAAATTTTTGATAAAGATTTATGAAAGTTTATAGTAAAATAAATTGAATATATTACCATAACTTTTAGCTCAATTACAAGTTTAAAATTGACATCTAGGCCAGTCAACAAAGGAAAAATCGCGGAAAAAATTTCCAAACAAATTTTGTTTTTTTAAAAGTTGAATTAAAATATTTATAATGACATACTAATAGTCCTCATTGATTGGAATTGATCTTTTTTTTTTACAGCCTCGTAAAAGTTAAAAAATATGAGCTTTTTTAATTTTCTCAAAAAATATTTAACTTACAAAAAAAAGTTTCGTACAAAAGTTGTTTAAAAGACAATTATAAACAAAAAAAGTATCGTATATTTTTTCATTTAAACAAATATTTTTCGAGTTACATTACATTTAATATGAGTACTAAAATTTATATTCCATTTTTTTCATTTTACGGTTACTTTTTATCATGTTACACTTACGTTAGACACAATGTTATAAATGCATATGTGTGTATGTGTCAGTTTATTTATTTATTGTATCATTAAAGTGTAGTGTATATTAATATACAAGCGATAGAGTAGGTAATTGATTTGACGCTATATTGTTTAAACCCAACTAAACGCTAAATTGTACATTCCGAAACAACAATCATATTATGTCAACTGCCACCGGAATTTCTGATAATATTTTTCTTTTTCTTTGCCTTTGCCTTTGCCTTTGCCTTTGCCTTAATCCCAAGTACTCGGGGTCGGCCACCCTTATCCTAAGCTTCCACTTGACACAATCTCCCACATCTTCTACGCTCACATCAGCTGTCCTCAAATCGCATTCAATAGCATCCCTCCATCTCTTTTTTGGTCTTCCTCTATCTCTTCTTCCTTCAACATTCATTTCTATAACTGTTCTTACAGCTTTCGATTCTTCTTTCCTCATACCATGACTAAACAATCTAAGTCTATTTTCTGTCATCTTATCCACGATTGACGCAACACCTATACTTCCTCTTATATGCTCGTTCCTTATCCTATCTTCTCTAGTCACTCCACTCATCCAACTAAGCATTCTCATCTCTGCTACACTTATTCTCTGCTCTACTTTCTTATCAACCGCCCAACACTATGAACCATACATCATAGCTGTCCTCACAATTACATACTAAATTTAAATACTATAATTAGTATTTATTCATATATTATATTTTAAAATCAAAGAACTACAAATCAGGATATAATTAAAGAAATAAGAGTTCATGTTGCTTTTAAAATATTTCACCAATTTCTCTAAAGGAAACACTATCTACAGATTTGCATCGAAGCGTTTCTTATGATAGTGATTTTAATCACTGTCAGATATCATCTATACTTGTATATCATATACTTGTCCCATCTATGCCTCGTCCACACTGTGCCTCGACCCCACTGTGCTATCGTTTTTTTTTTTATAAATCTGACCCTTTACCTACCTACAGAGGGGGAATCAATATGACAACTTTTTCAATTTGAATTTTGAAAGTGTTCCGGAAGGTCTGACACTTTTATATATATCTTAAATTATAGCTAATGTAATGTTCTTTATTATGCAAAAAAAAATTTCGGACTTTATTTTATCTTCAGGTTTTTATAAATAATAAATATTTATAAAAATTACATTTATTTAATGTATTTAAAATAATATTAAAAATGGCTTATAAACTTCAAATTCAATTACATTGTTAAAAATTATTAATGATAACGCTGATATTCACTTGTATAATGATAAAAAGTAAAAGACGAAATTGATAATTATTTATTTATAAGTATAAGACATTTTCTCAGAAACTATTGAATATTTCCATGTTTCGTTAAGGTAAATCTTGTTTGATTAAAAAAATATTTTTTTTCATCACATTAGGGATTAATATAATAATACGTATATTTAATTGTCTTATATTAGAATACATATTTTTGGTTTGAGTGTATGATAGAAAAAATGTTCAAAAATTTTTATTGTAATAATTATTTTTATTTCAAAAACGATATCAACTCCTATTTCCATACTTTATATTGGTTAATATTTTTTAGCTTCGATGCGAAGCTGAGAAGGTATTAATTTTACTATGATGTGTTTTTTTTGTTTTTT
>NW_026099575.1:4894377-4934118 GCF_025091365.1 Daktulosphaira vitifoliae
TTTTTTTTGTCTGTTACCACTTTTTCTCAGCTCTCACCGAACGAATTTCTTTTAACGATACGTCAAAAGATCACAAATTGTATCTAGTCGAAGACATTACCCTCAAAAATTGAAAAAAATTCCCTCGTTCCCCGAAAATGGGGGAAACCTCCGCAAAAATTACAATTTTTTCAACTTGACTTTTGAAAATGTTCCGGAAGGTCTGACACTTTTATATATATCTTAAATTATAGCTAATGTAATGTTCTTTATTATGCAAAACAAAATTTCGGACTTTATTTTATCTTCAGGGTGAAAATGGCTATCGAATGCTATTTATGTGTGAAAATTTTCGATTTTGTATTTTACATTTTTAACTTTATTATGCTATAACTTTTTGAAAAATGTATGGATCATTACAATTTTTTTATGAGAAGTAGTATTTATATAGATCTTTTATTCGACATACTTTTTTTTTAAATCGTATCATTTCCATTAATACAGGAGGGATTCAAAACATAAAAATGCATATAGAAAGTAGAACTTTTTCAACTTAAATTTTGAAAGTGTTCCGGAAAGTCTGACACTTTTATATATATCTTAAATTAAAGCTAATGTAATATACTTTATTATGGTAAAAAAAAATTTCGGACTTTATCTTATCTTCATGGTGAAAATGGCTACCGAATGCTATTTTTGTGTGAAAATTTTCGATTTTGTATTTTCCATTTTTAACTTTATTATGCTATAACTTTTTGAAAAATGTATGAATCATTACAATTTTTTTATGAGAAGTAGTATTTATATAGATCTTTCATTCGACATACTGTTTTTTTAAATCGGACCATTTCCCTAAATACAGGGGGGATTCAAAACATAAAAATGCATATAGAAAGTAGAACTTTTTCAACGTAACTTTTGAAAGTGTTCCGGAAGGTCTGACACTTTTATATATATCTTAAATTAAAGCTAATGTAATATACTTTATAATGGTAAAAAAAAATTTCGGACTTTATTTTATCTTCATGGTGAAAACAGACATTAAACTTAATAAAAAAAATACGATTTTTGTAAAAAAATTCTTTTTTATATTTTTAACTTTATAATGCTATAACTTCTCGAAAGATGTATGGATCAATATAATTCTTTTTTTTGTAGATGCATGATGTCTTTACCTATCATTTGGTATATTTTTTTTATAAATCTGACTTTTTACCTGCCTACAGGGGGGGATTCAAAATGACAACTTTTTCACAAAAAATTGACTTTTTCAACTTAAATTTTGAAAGTGTTCCGGAAAGTCTGACACTTTTATATATATCTTAAATTAAAGCTAATGTAATATACTTTATCATGGAAAAAAAAAATTTCGGACTTTATTTTATCTTCAAGGTGAAAATGGCTACCAAATGCTATTATTGTGTGAAAATTCTCAATTTTATTTTTTACATTTTTAAATTTATAATGCTATAACTTATTGAAAAGTGTATTGATCAATATAATTTTTTTATGGGAAATACTATTTTTTAATAATCCCTTTTTTATTCTACATACTTTGTCTTAATCAGGATATTAATAAGGAACTAGCAGTTTATGAAGCTTTTGGAATAATCCACCAATTTTTTAAAATTAAACACTATCTAAAGATTTGCATCGAAGCGTTTTTTTTTGATAGTGATTTTAATCACTGTCAGATATCATTATACTTGATCCAACTATGCCACGTCACCAGTGTGCCGCGACCTACCCTATGCTGGGATTTTTTTTTTTGCATATATGTCGAGTCGGCGTTAGAAATTGACCCTTAAAATACAAAGACATATCACAAGTCCCGAGCCTGCATTTAGGACATCACTTTATATAATAAATAATTATTTTAACACTATAATAATTAATTTTGGTAATAATATTTTCTACAATATTTAAAAGTTATTTTAAAAAATAACTCAGTTGTATTAGTTTCATTGTAGGGCGAAAAGTAAAAACGTTTTCTTTAAAAAAGAGTGATAATATTAAATTAGATATTAATTCGTAAGACAAAAAATTTTACAAAATTCAATAATAGTATAGGAACAGATGGATTTAAACAATTATTTAATGAAAAACATGTGTCAGAATATGGTGTTTATATAATTGCTAAATGTAATTTTTTAGAAATAGGTAAATAATAAAAAACATTATAAGATATTTTTAGATACAATCATTATTTTTATTATTTTAGGTATGATGCGTAGATTAAGCTAATATTAGCCTCTCGTTTACGTATCAAATGAAAAAAATACACGTATTTTTCTTTCCTGTCAATAGTGGAAATTTATAATTTTTTGTTGGGTCGATTTTACTTAACGATACGCAAAAGAATAAAAAGCGTATTTAGATGGTTTTTTAGAAGTCACCACAGTTTTGAAAATTCTCCTCAACCCCCGTCATTTTAAAAAAACCGGACTTCTTCAAACCTACATCAAATTAAATCTATACAAAACTCTTTAAGTAAAAGAAAAAACTATACAAAAACTTTATTTACAGTATTTACTGGGAATAACAGCTAAAAATCATACAATTTTCGTTTTAAATGATGAATTTTTAGTTTTTTGTGTACTATATGGACATTATTTTACATTTGATCAGATTAAAACTGATTTAATGTACTTTATTAGCAATAAAAACGTTCTGACTACTTGACTTTTATGAGTAGCCTGCCTCTCAAGTTTAATTTTTAATGAAAATTTTAAATTAAAAAAAAAATTATTATAAATATGCATCGACACATTTTACAAAAATAAATCGTTTGATTCTGACTGTACTTTTCTTATAGATTCAAAGCGAAAGTGAGAAGTTTTTTTTTATTAACTTTAATGTCCGTTTTCACCATGAAAACTAATTAAAGTACTACATATTTTTTTTTCATAATAAAGTACATTATATTAGCTTTAATTTAAGATATATATAAAAGTGTCAGACTTTCCGGAACACTTTCATAAGTTAAGTTGAAAAAGTAAATTTTTTGTGAAAAAGTTGTCATTTTAAATCCCTCCTGTGGGCAGATAAAGGGTTAAATTTATAAAAAAAATTTATCAAATGATAGGTAAAGACATCAAGCATCTATAATTACATTGATTTGTTCATTTTTGAAAAAGTAATGCCAGTTTTAAGAAAAAAAAAATTGAGAAAATTTCGATAATTAGCGATTTTTAAATTTGTAATTTGTTTGGAGGTTTCCCCCATTTACGGGGAACGATGGAATTTTTTTCAATTTTTGAGGGTAATGTCTTCGACTAGATACAATTTGTGATCTTTTGACGTATCGTTAAAAGAAATTCGTTCGGTGAGAGCTGAGAAAAAGTGGCAACAGACATAAAAAAAAAAAAAAAACACATCATAGTAAAATTAATACCTTCTCAGCTTCGCATCGAAGCTAAAAAATATTAACCAATATAAAGTATGGAAATAGGAGTTGATATCGTTTTTGAAATAAAAATAATTATTACAATAAAAATTTTTGAACATTTTTTCTATCATACACTCAAACCAAAAATATGTATTCTAATATAAGACAATTAAATATACGTATTATTATATTAATCCCTAATGTGATGAAAAAAAATATTTTTTTAATCAAACAAGATTTACCTTAACGAAACATGGAAATATTCAATAGTTTCTGAGAAAATGTCTTATACTTGCAATAAATAATTATCAATTTCGTCTTTTACTTTTTATCATTATACAAGTGAATATCAGCGTTATCATTAATAATTTTTAACAATGTAATTGAATTTGAAGTTTATAAGCCATTTTTAATATTATTTTAAATACATTAAATTTATTAAAGTAATAAATCTGTTTAAAATGACTTCATTTACGAACAATTCTGTTTTGAATTTGTTAAGAAATCTTCCTAGGTTGTCTATTTCTAATCTTAAAAATAACGCCGGTGCTACTAGAAAGGTAGAGATATTTTATTTAAGTTAGTCGTGTTGATTGAATATTAAATAATTTGTAGTTATTTACAAACCTTATTATTTATTATTTATAAAAACTATTCATTTTAAAGAATAAACGTGGCCGAGCTCAACATGGTGGTGACAAGCATGGTCATGGTAATAAAGGATCAAAAGCTAGGCAAAATTTTATGAGGCCTGGTTATGAAACAGGAAATACACCATTTTATTTGAAATTTCCTAGGGAACAATATTACAAAAACCATGAGTACGTATAAATCTTGGTTGTATTGTTCATCAATTTTTATACTTTAATTTACATGGTAATTTACTGTTAAAATTTAAAATTATTATTTTTCACATACATTTTTCTTTTTATGTATAATAATTAACTCACATTCAAAAACATAATAACCAAAAAAATGTTGTTAACTTCAAGCCCAGATTATAGGATGGGTTGGAAAGACCGGGGGTCCATTTTGAATTTTACTTGCCTAGTAATGAATAGTGACAGTTTTTCTATTTTTGTTTTTATTTTGTTATGAGGGCAAATCTCAAAGTAATCTCTAGGTACTTAGTTTATAGAACTTAAAATAGGTTCTTACATAGAACTTATATCACTATATGAAGACTAATTAACTAAATTAAATTATATCATAATGTCAAAAATGATAAATTTTTAATTGTGTACTTATAGTCTTGGCTTTGGAGTCTAGTATCTCAGTAACCTTAATTCTTATTTGTGTATACTTCTAAAGTTTTAAATTAAATAATAAAAATTGGTACTCTAAGTTTCACAGATTTAACTACTTGTTTGCTTAATATATTTTAATATTTAGAATAAGACGACAATATCCTCCACTTTCATTGAACAGTTTACAAAAAATGATAGACTTGAATCGTATAGATATTAGAAAACCAATTGATTTATCAGTGTTGTGTAATAGCGGTTTATACAATATAAATCCCGAAGAGAAGCATTTTGGAGTAAATTTGACAGATGAAGTATCAAAAAAAATTAATTTTTAAATTTATGTTATTCTACTCTGTTACATCATAAGTATACTTTAATTAGGGTGCTGATAATTTCAAAGCAAAAATTAACATAGAAGTTCAGTGGGCCAATGAACCGACAATTGCTGCAATAGAAAGAAATGGTGGAGTAATTACAACATCCTTTTATGATATAAATAGCTTATTTATATTGATTAATCCAAAGGCATTCTTTCAAAGAGGTAAAGTTTCTATTTATATTTCAATAATTTATTCCTATCTATTTTGAAAATAATTTTTTTTTTTTTAAGATTTACTTATAAATTCATAAAATATTTAGAACATTATTTTTGATTTTTTTAGTGCTATGTTTTTCTTAATTTATCAATCATGATTTATGTTATATTTATCCTTTATACATAATAAGGGTTTCAACAGACATTTTTTAATTGTCAACATACATAATAACTAGGTTATTTATTAGATAATGATCTATTAAAACCTCATTATAAAATCTGGATCAATATTTCAGAAGTTATTAATATTTTTATACCTAGTTAGAAGAAGGAATGAGGCTGAGATGTGTCTAGTGATTAAAATAACAGCACCCACACCTCACCTCCTGTCATTACTTTAAATGGTCGACATTGTGTTGGACGCCTTGGAACTACCGTGAGGTATTGCTTCAGGACGCCCAATGTCGTATTAAAACTCACAACACAACGTGACTCAGGGATCACTATACATTCAAAATTTGTTTTTCTAA
This sequence comes from Daktulosphaira vitifoliae, assembly GCF_025091365.1. NCBI lineage: Eukaryota > Metazoa > Arthropoda > Insecta > Hemiptera > Phylloxeridae > Daktulosphaira > Daktulosphaira vitifoliae. The sequence goes on from NW_026099575.1 coordinate 4,900,057, forward strand.
AGTGGCATTTCAATCATTTTAACTTTAAAGGTTTAAAAAAAAATTCAATCCATAAACTTATTACTTTTCTTTTACTGAATGTTGAATAAATACATCTATTATTATATCAATATTATTAATATTTTCATTCTGATTACTCTTGTATCTATTAAAAAACAAAAATACCTTTGAATTATGTCATAAAAACAACAAATACTGAATATTTTATCATTTAACTACACAAATCTATGTTATCTTTAAACTAAATTTATACTTTTAGGCGAAGCAATTCCAAGACGAATGATACCTCCTGAAGATGCCATTCTTTATTATACAAGTGCTACAAATCGAGGTTATTTAGCAGATCCTGAAAAAATATCTTGGGAACGATTTGTATTAGCTCAAAAGTATGGTTATACACTTCCAAAAATAGAAGATGATCTAGATTATGAAATGCTTACAACAAGAAAAGATCAAAGACAAATATTTTATGGACTTGAACCAGGCTGGGTTGTTAATCTTATAGATAAAGTTATTCTTAAACCTACTGATCCTGAACTTATAAAATTTTATAAAAGTTAAAATAAATGTTGTCAATGTAGTATATTATGTTACTTTTCATATTTATGTTGTTTTTTTAACTTAAATAGTTTTTAAATTTATAGGTATCAAAATTAGTTTAATTAATTTTCTTATGAATTACAAAATTAAAAACTTGGTTTATCATGTACTTCAAATTAATAACATAATTTAAAATAAAAACTAAGTAAAATAATTATGATAACATTAATAAACCATAATATGTGTATATAATATTCAAATATTTGTTTGAGACTTGGTTTCAATAATTCACTATATAATTAAATGACTTTATTTTAAATTTATTAACACTTATTGCAGACATTTTTTTAAAATGTTTTATTTTTAAGTAAGTACTTCAGTTTCAAAAAATACAGCAAAAAATGAAAGTGAAACTAAATAAATGTTCAATTTATGTCAATTAATTATGACGATATTTTAGTATTTTTAGATGAGGGAATCTTGGCTTTCATTTTCCATTACTGTTGAATATAACAAAATTAATAATTATGATCTCTACATCAAATTTATTCTACCAAGTAGTGATTTTTAAAACTATAGTTTGCATAAAAAATTTTAAATCAGATCAGATTGGTAGTTATAATTTTACTTGAAAAAATAAATTAATTTTAAATTAAAATCATTAATTATTTGAGTACGTATGAAAGGATAATTTTTCCATGAAACAGAATTTTAAAACACTGAATGCGCTAGAACTTAGTACTATATTGTTTAAATTTTAGAAAATTTAGATTCTTCTGCATATCTAAAATCATAAAATAGTTCCTAATTTGTGGATTTCTTATGTATGATAAATTGTATATATAGAAATTATTAGTCACAATTTTACAAATTTAGGATACGTTTTTACTAACTCTTTGAAATTTCATTATGGCAAAGCTGACTTGATTAAGTATTTTGTTATCTTTAGTGACGGATGACTCATGCTTTGTAATAACTTATCATTAGAAATCTTGTACAGCTTGGTATCATATTAACATGTATATGTCCTATTACTTATAATAGTATACCATGTTAATAGTTTACCTTCAAAAAATACAGCTTAACATAATCTGATGATTTCACAATTTTATCATTAAAAGTTATGTAACTAATTTTTATTATTGTTTATAATTACTACTATTTATTGCAGACATTTATAAATTTTAATTCGTTATAAATCAACATTTTTTATTTAAGTGTTCGCAATAATTCTTAAATATGGATGGTTTTTATGGTAATTCATACCAAAGCAATGGAGGTGAAAAAGACTTTCAAAAATTAGCTCAATTGATTGGCACAAACATACAAAAGATTTCACAAAATGGTAATTTCATAATCTCATTCCTTTATATATAATAATTAATTATTTTTAAACCTAAAATGTATTTATTCATTATTTTGTAACTATATTATAGTTAATATTTGATAAAAAAACTTAGTAGTATTATTACTACAGACTCAATACCAGAGCTAATTTGTCTTTAAACATATTTATTTCAATATTACAATTAATTTAAATCCATTATGACTGACTCCTATGTTAACTCTTAAAAGTCAAAACACCATTTTATGTTGGATAATATAAATTTAATTGTACCAATTGTTTACAATTGTTTTAAAATTAACATTTATTGCCCATTTTAATGGGTGCACTAGACCAAAAAAAAAAAATATTTTAAATTAATCATAGGGAATTAAATCTAAGCGCACAGTAGTATGTAGGACCAAGTTTATCTTTACATAAAACAATTTATCTGATGTTTTTGAACCTACGTATCTCAGTTTATTTTTAAGATAGACTTTGGAAATTTTAAGTATAAATTAAGCTCTAATAGCTTAGAATATTGTAAAAAATAAGCCCTTAATGTTAAGTATTCTTAAAATTTCCACTTTTGTTACTTACTATAATATTAAATTATAAAAATTAAAATGATTCTTACATAATTAATATATAAGAATCAAAAGGCTGAATAGAAAATGTGGTTTGACCTTTGACCTGTGACAAAACTATTAGGGTTAAGTAGTATTAATGTTTTGGGTTACTTTGAATATTTACAGTGACTGTGTAAATTGTGAAAATAGTCGCTTTTAAGTTAACTTAAATAAAAAATTTTTTAGTGTCATCGATGAATAGAATGGTCAACCAGTTAAGTACTATGCATGATGCTACTGAAGTGAGAAAACAATTGTAAGTTTTATTCATTTTTATTTTTTTGATTTAGATACAAAATAAATATGTAATAAAATATACTTAATATTATTGAGGTAGTTTGTTTCTTTGAATTTTTTTATAATAATTGATGTATAATGAAATGGGTTTATTTTTAGACACCAAATTTCACATTACACACAACAGTTATCTAAAGATACCAGTCATAGTCTTAAGGAATTGAATGAAATTCGTTCATATAGTTCTCAAGTTGATCAAGTTGGTTGATGTATTAATTGAATAAAAAATAATTTAATTTAGTTTGTTTGATAAAAATATTTTGAAATATATAAAAATTATTAGTATTAATATTTTTACCTATGCAAAAATATTTGACATTAATAAAATAAAATAAATAATTTTTTACTTTAACTATTTTTTTTGCAGATACAGATAAAGATTTTCCTAAACATTCTAAAATATAATTCATTGTTTTATTTATAGCTTATAATCGACAATTTTTTTTTAATTTTTGTTTAAATTACAGCATTTATTTAAAAAATATAACTCATTTCTATTTAAATAAACTTTTAGAGACAGTTGAAAATCCAAAAAGAACGTTTAGCAGAATCTTTTACATCAACATTAAATGCATTTCAAGCAATTCAACGTAAAGCATATGATAAAGAAAATGCAGAACTTCTCAAACGTACTAAGGCATCAACAGGAATATTACCTCCACCACCAGGTTCCAAGAATCATTATGGTTAATTTTTTGAGATAGTTAAAAATTTCAATCTGATTCTTACAGATTTTTTTTTAATAGGTTATTCTCAACCATCTGATAGCCAATATGATCAAACTCAAATACAAATATTAGATGAAGTAAATTTACAAGTAGTTGAACAAGAGCAAGCAATTAGGCAACTAGAAGTTAGTATGATAAGAAAAGAAATTTAAATAAATTGTTTTTTACAAAATGTTTAATAAACAAAACAAAAATTTAGAATGACATTAGTGATGTGAATCAAATATTCAAAGAACTAGGCACTTTAGTTCACAATCAAGGTGAAGTTATTGACAGTATTGAAGCCAATGTTCAAATAACAGGTGTTTCAGTTCAAGAGGCAACTAGTCAACTTAGAAGAGCATCAGAGTATACAGTAAGTACAGAACTATCACTTAAATATTGTGTTCTTAATTTTTTCTTATGCTAATTTTAAATTTCTTAAATATACATAAGATCTTTTTAGATAAAACAGATAGGTGAATATAAACACTGAAATATCTGTTTACATTTATAATTTAATGACTTATATTTAAAATTAATCCCTTCTATACTCTGTACTACTTAAAAACACTCTAATCAGTGCATAAAAATTTTCCAAGGCGGTAACCTTTCTATATATTAGTCAATGGTTGACTATTTACTCTAAGACAAAAGTAATAAAATATAAACAAATAAAACCAAAAATTGACAGTCAATCGAAATGTATCATTTATCTGAGTGAATATCAATAAATTGTAATTCTAGCTTTATTAGATGATCCATTATAATCTGTACTGAGTATAGCCAAATATATAATTAAATAATAATATTAATTTAATTAATTTTATATTTTAAATATTTATTGTAGGCAATAAATACCTCTTGCTGAATTGTTTTTTATTAGAAGATGAGTTTATTATTGATTTTAATAATTTTCATATAATGATATTTATAGTTTATATTTGCTTTAACATTCTATAGTCTGATACACAAATTTTTATATTAATTAAGCTACTATACAAAAAGATTAAAATATTTAATAACTTAGAATAACAATTACTTTTATTTCATTTATGTTTGCAGAATAAACTAAGGAAAAAGAGATGTTATTTGTTAACAATTTGTGCAGTAATATTAATTATAATTATTTTAACAATTTATTGGGGTACATAAAAGTATTTTTGATCATTATAATTAAGTATTTACTTTATTTATTGTTAAAATAAAATATATTAAAAGGTATAAAATAAAAAAACTAAGAACTTCAAATAAATAACATAACATTAAATATATTTATATGTATATTGTAAAATTAAAAAATATTTATACTTAAGAAAAATAAAAATATCTTATTTAAATCTATTTGAATATTAAAGTGTCATTTTATTTAATTATAAATTATATTATAGAAATTATTGTTTACATTTTGTTTAAGTATTAATTTAGTTTATACTATTGTTTATAGATTAATAAACATGTGTAATATAATGTGAATTATGTTTTATTATTTTACTTAGTAAACATTTATTTTTTTTTTAATTTATATATGTATAACCTGTTACTCCTTTTTAATCATAATTATATTATTGTTATGTTAATAATTTATAAGTATAATATATTATTCCTATACTATGCATAATACATAATAGATGATTACAAATTATTATTTATTTTATTATTAATGTCTAGATTTGCTTATTTGTTATTATAAAAAATATATTAAAAATGGTATGAATGTTTATTATTCTACTTGAATAATTTTATATATGTTTTATTTATAATTTATAGTATGAAATCTCATAGTTTTAACCAAAACTTGTGTTGTGTATTGAAAAAAGTTTTAGACAATTATTTGAATAAAGTTTTACTAAATTTGTTACAATTAAATACTATTAATGGTAGAAGACGAAAAAGATAATTGTTAACATAGATTAAGTGTTTGAAAAAAATAAGTTATATTTTTCGGGAAACTATCATGAAGATGCTTTTTTATTCAATAACAAAATGTAAGACCACGTGAGAATTGTTTTTTAAATAATTAATTTAAAAATCTATAGTGTCACATACTTTTTTAATATTGACTAGTAGATAACGCCTACATAAACTTTTATATAGGTCAGTATTTTTGTATTGGGTTGATAAAAATTTTATCTAGATTATATTCACCACAGTAAAGATGCGACATGGTTGGGACAGTGATTTACATTACTATTATAAAAAGCGCATTGATGCGTATTTAGTAAATATAACAATAATTTGTATATTTGTAATCGTACAAAATTGCTATTTTTAAATTTTATTTAAATATTAAAGGTTTTTTTTTTTTTTTTTTTTTCTTAAAAGCAGTAATTTCATATAGGTTTAAACAGTGGCGGATCTTCAACATTTTTCTGGGGGGAGAGGTCCAAAAAATGTCTGATGATTAGTAAAAAAAAAGTAATTTTTTCTACATTAAAATATACTTTATAAAATAAAATCTAATTTTTTCGTTTTACTGAGTTTTGTGAGTACTCCATCAACTGTTAACACAATTTTTATCTTTATTGACATTATCGCCAACCTGTTTAGTCTAGTCTGCGAAAGAAGAAAAAGAAAAAGTTTAACGAATCTGACACAGAGAGAAATTTGTTCAACTCATGATATATCAGCTGTTTCATCAGCCTGTATTTAAAAACATTTAGCTTTATTTACTCGCGCTACAATTTTTTGGAGTAGTACTGAAATAGAAGATTTTATTATTATATTTGTTATATAGCATTTTTTATTTATTTGTTATTTAGCAGTCTTACTTATATATTTAATAGTCCCTACACTTTATAGAAACATTTAAATCTCCTTGACCTTGAAAACGGAGAATTTCTCTAAAATTTCCTTCATTATTTATTAAGTCATCATATTTAGTGACAGTTAATTGACTGTCACAATGATCACACAAAGAAATGTTTTGACGCCTTCGTGATAGCTTTAATTATTGGTTTGATTTTGTTCCAATTTTCTGCAACTTGTTTAGCTCTCCCTAAAACTATTTTTTGCTCGGTAAATTTACATGGATTTTTCAAAACATTTAAAAAATGTGTAACGTCAAGACAACATTTATTGTAATATTCTAGAGATGAATGGTTAATAAATGTTTCAACCGCGTGTTTCCAGTCGTTAAATTTTTTTATACAAGACTATCTAACACTTGAGAGTTGAGTCCATCACGACAACTTGAAAACGCGATACTAAATATACAGAATGCCATTTTATATTGCTGAATACGACGACCAAGGAAATCGTGTTAAACATGAATATTGAAATTAAGATTTTTATTTCTTTTATTCATTCCCTGAAATAAACGATGTACTGAAACTTTAAATTTATTTCCGGTATCCAAACTTTATTAAATACATCATTGATTACATTTTTTTAAAGTATTTCGATGTAAAATAAACATATCATAATTGAGTTAATAACGAAAATGGATCCACAATCTTCTTTAGTTTTTTTTGTACTATTATTAGAGGGCGGGAAGTGGTCTTTTAGCAGGTAAATTTTCTTCTAACATATTTATTTGAACATTATTAGACTTTTTAAAAGATTTAAAAAAAAAAACTTTGAATAGAAGATTGTGTCTTAAATGTCATTCTATTTAAAAAAATATTACTTAGTACTTAATAGCTTTTATAATTCTATCGGAGAGGTAACGTTTATGTTAAATGTTGAAATAAGAAGAAATAAAATAACATAGTGTAATAATCACCTCCCTGAGAAAAAAGTCATTTAAAAATACGTAGAAAAATAAATTTATAATGGTAACATATTCGATTTCCGGGAATCGCCGTTTGGCGGACAATTTTATCAAAACTAATAATACAACTGTGAAAAAATTAATAATAAATTTGAAATATTTCATTTAAAATAACAAAAATCGAGATCTATGCATTTTACATAGTATTTAATGCACGAAACAGCTTCTGGGGGATCCAAAATCGTTGGACACCGCCCTCGGGTTTAAAGAACGCAGACGTTTCAAAACATTTTAAAAATTGATAACAAATAATTTTTTTGTACTTTGACGGATGATTTCTCCTAGAAGAAACGTTGTTGGGAAACAATTTTTTTGTTGAATAATAAATACATTTTAAAAGCTTTAATCTGGTAAAAGTCTTAAGAATATAGACGTTCTGACTTATAATTTATGGTACCTTATCCATGAAAAAAAAATTGTTGCGCCACCATTATAAATTTCTAAATACGCCTCTGCTAATAATTCCAATTGTAGTAAAGAATTTGGAAGATACAATTTAATTTCTTCTCTTACTATAAAATACTTTTGTACAACATAAAATACATATACTTATTACATTTTTAGGGAGGTAAGACAGAATTTGAAGAGTTTTAATCACATTAATTCCCCAGATATATCCATGATTTCTGTTTAAGATACACAGGAAGAGTTAAGTCATAGGAGCGTTGTGTTACACAATAAAATTGTCATGTTTAAATGAATCAGTGAACCTAAGAATCAGTTATATTACTCCTACCATTTTCCCCTGCTAGCGCTGTTAAAACGTTTGAAACCTGTTTTTGACTTGGGTACAATTACGTGGGGGTTAACGCCCACAGCCCACCTTTAACTAAATATTCTTTGAAACATTTCTGTAGTTGTAGAAGGTTCCAATGCAAAGATATCTATTTTACAACTATATTATCCTTCACTCCATTACATTGCTAAACTTACAACTGGACAGACGTGAATACTCTGTGATGTCTATTATAATTATATAATTTGTTATTGTCTTATAGTTGGTGTATCCTCAACGTTTTAAATTATGAGTAAGTAAATCTACAAAAGTAATTATTTTATTAATTTTTTCAAAAAAATATTAGAAAGTTCCAGTTTAATTCTAGTTGTATTAAAATAAATTATTATTATATACACATACAGTAGAAGTGTGTAAAAAAATGCACCTAAGATGACCATTTATAGAATAACGTAGGCAACAATTCTTATGTTGACGTTTACATTACGTTATTCCGAGTAATTAAGAATTTATTTTATCCTCTTACATAAAAGTTAAGAAACAATTATTATAAATATTATTTATACTTGCATAATATTTCAAAGGTTTTGTCGAAAATTAATAAAGAAAATTCGTGCTTTATTTGTTTAAATATTATTATTGTATTATAATAACTTTGTATGTCTAATATTAATGTGTTAATTTATGAGGTTATTTACATTATAAAAAAGGAGAATTAAGATGTGTAAACGTGATATGATATATTTAAAATTCTTGTAATTTTTTTTTTAAGAAAATTGAAGTTCACTGAATACGGGTGTTTTAAAATCTATATTTATCTTGTTGGGCTAGGTGAATTTTAAGTAGATCAAACAACGATTGAAGAGTTAATATAAACATAATTTTTTTAATTATTATGCATTAAAAAAGGTATAATGATCATTAATAATGAAAAATTGAATTTTATTACACATTTTTTCTTGTTTAGAGTAAATATACAAACTATTTTTATGAGGTTTTTTCAAATTCAATTAAATTAATTGAATTTATGCCCATTCATTTTTTTAATGCTCTGAATGTGAATTCTTTTCATTTTTTAAATACATTACTATTTAAGTGATGGATGATTATATTTTTATTATAGTTACTCAAATTATCATAATTATCTATCTTTTAATAACTGATTTTTAATGTTATTTATTAATTATTTCAGATATGTCTATTCAAATGCAAATTCTGTTTCTATTTTCAATTATAGTAAGTTTAATTTAAATGCAATGTGTTATTTTCCATCTAATTAATGATATTGGTTAGTTAAAGAATTTTTTTAATACTCATTAATAAAAAAAAGTGGCGTATCGATTCATTTAGACAAAAAATTAGATTATTTATGTAATTTCATTTTGATAAATGGTCGGTATTCAATTTAATAGTAAATAGTTTTATAGATAATAATATAAGAACATTATTCAGAGGTTTTTAATTTGTTTAATATAAAAGTTTTAATAAAAATTTTAATATAATTTTTACAATATTTTGGACTAATAAGTCATGTTAATACTATTTAACTAGGTTTTTAACATTGAGTTTTACAAAAATATATTTTAAATAAAAATCTTAACATTTTATTATAACTTTCTAGTATATGAAATCTCAATCGTTATATTCACAATTGAGTTCAATAATGTATATTATTTATTTGCCACGGCATTAAAATCTGATATAATTGTACAATGATGCGAAAAGTTCAGTTATTGAGATCGCGTGATTTCTTTTTTTCATACAATTAAATAAATTTATACATTTGGTCTGCCAGTGTTCAATAAATGTTAATATCCATATGCTAATATACAATGAGTTCATATTGGTTATATTATATGTTGGCAATTGAGGATCGAGACAAATGTTTTTTTTTATTAATTTCTGTACTAATCAACATACTATTATTTTTTCATTTATACGATTTAAGATACTTATTTAAGTTGATTAGCCAATTTTTTTATTCATTAGTATTATTTATTTTATTGGATACGTAAATATTTTATATTCTCATACAGTATCTTGTAAATGTGTCTTATATATATATATATATATATGGCGCGTTCTGAGAAAATCCATCTATAAATGAAAAATTGTTCAATTAATCTATTCGAAAAATTTAAGACAAATTCAGAAGAACAATCCTTGCAGTTTAATCTTTACAACTTTGAACTATTGGGGTTTTAAGTTACAAAACAAGATGGTTAAAAAAAAATGTTTAATTGTTTTCCAAGCAAATGTATTTATGCATTACTTGTTTTTCTCAAAATTTGAAAAACCTGTAATGGAAACATTTTGTTATCATAGATATTATGATAGACATAACAGTTATTACATCAATAATGGAAATATAAAACAATGGCTCGTGAGCAAATTATTTTCACATTAATCACCGACTTGGAGCCCTTACTTCATTAATGATAAAATTTTAAGTAGTATATAATTACTTAAAATTACAGGTTCATTACTACGAAATATACTTCTTAAGGTTCGCAAAATGTACGTTTACAACTAAAAACATGATATTATTTACTTTTTCCTATTATTGGTCCTCTTGTAAAATAAACTTAAAACCAAAGGTAAGATTTCTCGGATCGCCGATGCATATATAGTGTCCAAAAGTAAGGAAAAAGGTTTCCATTGTCGTAAAAATTAACCTGTTACTTTACTTATTGCAATAAATAAAGAAATGTCTATTTCATACCAGTGTCCTCATGAAATAGATTTGGGAATAGTTCATTAGTTTATTTATTTTATAATCTGTATAATAGTTATTGGTTATTTAAATACATATATTAATATTTTTATTTTATATTTATAGAGCGTTGTTATGGCTGGAGACATGATGCGAAAATCAATTGTTTATGACAAAAAAACTCCTAATGTGTTTTATTGTCCATTAAATAAGCCTACTGGTAATAATTTATATTTAAAAATATATAAATAATCATTTTTATTATATATTCTAACGAAAATTTATGTTATATTTTCAATAATTAATTCATTTTTTTAAGGTTTTGATAAGTTGCTAGTTCACTCAAGACCGCTAAAAAAATTATGCGAATTTGATGGAAAACCTTTGCCTGAAGATTATAAATCCGATTGTTTCCAAGATGTTGATGAAACAGAGTATGCTTGCAAAGAAAAATACAGAATTATGGTAAAACAATAAATAATAAAATGTTATCAACTAATTGTAGCTAAAATAAAAAATGCACCCTTAATTAAAAAATAATTATGATTCTCTTATCAACCAAGTTTGTAAACTTGAGTTATACTTTATTTTTTGAATTCAAACATTTTAAAGAATTGGCCTAAAATTTCTACGATGTTTATAAATGATAAATTATGATAACACATTTAAGAAATTTATTTATTAATAGCCTTACTCTTTAATTTAATAATAAAGGAAAATGAAGATAACATTCAAGTTGATAACGTAAATGTTATGTTATAAGTAGGGCCCGGATTTTTATGCAAAAAATATTGCTGAACATGCACATATTTATGCATATAAAAACGTGAAAATATGCAAAAAAAATATATATATATTTTTCTAACAAATAAAACACATTATTTGGGTAGTTAAAAAAAAACAAAATATTGAAATAATAACAAAACAGGTAATGACAATAGATAATCCATTTAAAATATCTAAATGTAAAATAAATGCAATGTTAACGTAGTTATTAAAACAACATAATACAACACAAAATTATTGTGAAATTAATTATTGAACGAATAGAACAATAAATGACAAAATTTATTTTTAAATTGTCAAATTTAAAACTTTTTCCATTGTCGCGGAGCATTGATTTATATTTAGAAAAACTTCTTTCGACGTCGCAGGATATAATAACATATTTAAAAAAAAAATTTCTTCAGAGGACAACTCTTCAATACCATCATTACTGTTGTTCATTTCTCCATTTAATATTCCACAAATGTTTTTAATTTGAGAATATCCTGGATTTTTTGTTAATACTTGCATTAGTTTAAGTTTAGCAAACTTTATGGCTTTCCCTCCTTCACTTAATTTATTTTGAATCAACGCAAAAGTTTCTCTGAGATTAGTGCCCAATTTTTCTATTTGTTTGATTGTTTCTGTGATACATTTAAAATTTTATAGCATAACTGCAAGATCATTTTTTATTGAATTGTCGTTATATAAAATTTGACCTTGCATAATTGTCATTAAAAGTATTGACAACTTCTTTGATTCTATCAAAGTTTTTACTATAATAGAAAGCCGCATCAAGCCATGTTCCCCAACGAATAATTGCGGGTTGTGACGGTAAACTTAAATTTGGGCACATTTCTTTGAAAGTATTTACCCGAGCAAGTGCTTTTAAAAATAATTTTTTTGTGTTAGAAACTAACAAATCAACTTTTAGAAAACGATCTCTAAAAGCTTCCGATAACCTATGAAGGCCATGGGCCAAACATGTTATGTGAACTAGTTTTGGGTAAAACACTTTTAGCGCTTGTCCAGATTTGATCATGTAAGGGACAACGTCTGTGACATAAATTAATACTTTTTCAGGCCACAATATACTCATTGAGTCATTGAATAATTTTGAAATTGTTTGAAAGTTGGCCTTTTCTAAATTTTCAACAGTTCAAATAATTGATTTCGTTGACTTTCCTGAAGATAGAGAACCAATTATTATACTTGCGACGTAACGCCCTATGGCATCGATAGTTTCGTCTATCGATTTCCAGTTAAAACAATCCTCTATTTCTTTTCTGATGTTTTGTAATACGTCTTCATCACACTGGAGAACATAATTTTTTTGTAGTGAAGATTCGTCAGGTAATTTTAATTTAATATATTTTTCGAAAAAATATTTGAAATCTGGGTTTTGTAGTTTCCAGAGTGGAATATCATTTGCCACCATAAAGGTACAGATATATTTATTAAACTCATTTATATTTTTATTGTTTGTGTTGTATTTATATATGGAACAATCTTTTTGTTTTAACTTATAGTTATAGTAGTTCAATAATAACGCAAAATGTAGTTAATAAAGATATAATCAATCAAAATAAAACATATAAAATATTGATACACTTAAAAACGGATAAATAAATAATACACCAAAATAAAAACTTAATGTCACAAACGTACCACACGGAAAGAGGTTACCTTCGGTACTCCCGAGGTCTTCTCTCTCTCCTCCCTTCAATTCATTCCATTTCATCTTATATACTAACATATTTTGTTTTTCTTTTTATAAAATTCATATAGTAATCATTTTCAAAAATGTTTATAAATATTTACTTCCTGATAGTAACAATAATTCGGGAATTACAATTAATCTAAACATTACAAAAGTGTTCTACTTCTAGGTTTATAAATAATAGACAATATTATATTTTTGTAATAATAGATCAAGAAATTCATAGTTAAACCAAACATTACAAAAATGCTTTGTTTTCAGTTTTACAAAATAATGACCTATATTACATTTGTTTTGGTTAGATCAAACGACTTTTTTAAATACTGTTGACGGACCTGGTCTTTATTTGATTTTAACTTGTCGTTTTCAATGTGTTTTGATGTTTTTAAATGTCGAGTAATCTGTGATTTTCTGTCACGCGATACATTAGTTTTACAAAAATTACAAAATAATATAGCTCCATCTGTACGAAAGACACCTGGGTGATCTCTTACGTAACAATTGTCATTTTTTGTTTTGGGCAATTAAGAAATGTCACATTTAATAAGTAATATTTGATTCCAATAGTAAAAGTAGGTACGGATAAACTACACCAACGAATAGCCGTTTAGTACCATATCGACATTAGCGACACCAGTTAGTGCTCAAAATGACTTTTTGAGAGAAATACATTGGCGCAGTTACAACTTACACGTTGCTGATTAAATTGGGTGGTGGGAACTCTCGCCAATTTTTGTTGAGATGTGATTTGAATGAAAAAAATAATTATAAAATAATTAACTGTGTAAAATCGAGCAAAATTTTAAAAATGTATTTTAATATCTATAAATATTATAACAGTATAAGTACATTTGTAAATTTTATGCAATTATACAGAAATATGCGATTTATAGTTATTTTTGATCAAATATGTAAAATAAATTATAGAAATAGAATCTATTCATTATAAAACGTCGAAATTTTCAATCAAAATAACTCTAAGTGAACTGTAGTAGAATATGCATTTGCATAAAAATCCGGGCCCTACTTATAAGTAAATTTTTTTTATTTTTAAATAAAATATAAAAAATTGGATACCGACATTTGGGTCGAGACAAATTAATAGTTATGTTCGTATTTTTTAGAAATTATCATTTTAGGTACTTTCATATTATATGACTTATTTAATATTTATTCAATCGCGTTAATAACTATTTTACTTAATTTACCTAGAAAATTTTCAATTCAATAAGTTACGAAATCTAGAATGACATTTTAAACATTTACTTTAATTAAACAGTTAATAAACTAAATATTTTATTATTAAATGCATTGCAAAATTAAAATTAATATAATTTAATATCATCAGCGTAACTAGCCGGTTCTAAACATTTAGATAATATGTATGTATTATTGTATAAATACATTTTTTAAAGTGGGAAAAATTAAATCTAACTTCCCTAAAAATTTGTTCTAGTTATGCTGATGGTTGATACTGTGCTTTCCATTAATAATTAAGATTAACTATATTCAACATAACTTATTTATTTTATATTTAATACATAATTTATATTAATGTAATATTAATTTATAACTTTCAGAGGAGATTGACGAAGAAACAATCAGATATTTTATTCGGGAATAACGAATAAAATTAAAAATTCTAACAAAATATAACGTAAAGAGGTTGGAAAATCCTAATAATTATCAACTGTATTTTTTTTTAATGCAGTGTAAACATTTTCTTATATAATACTAACGCCAAATCTATGCATGTTCTAAGCTCGTATCGTGACTAACACATTTATATGTTTTGTTACTTTTTTTCCAAAATATTATCTATTAGAAATTTATAAACAATATAAATGGTGACACAGATATCAATTTTTTAAATTTTAGTAATTTTGTCTATAGCGAACTAGAAAAATCATAATTTTTTTAATTTGTAACAAAGTCTTTATTAATAGAATTAATAATGTAATAAATTAGTAAAATTTATCTACAAAAATATATTTTAGATGCTGTGAAGCTTTCAATTGTACTTTAAAAGGCATAGGAAATACAGCCCTCAGATTTAAAATAAGTGTTCAATGTAATGTATACAATATATAAATACATTATTATATTCAGAGGATATAAGGGCTAAAACTAAAATTTTTAATTTTGGTATTAGCCCTTATTGAAAAATCATATGTACGTGTCTGAACTACATAAAGTTTACATTATAAAAAAATTATTTACTATTATTTTAACTCTGATCTAATTTTTACCAATTAAAGACAATGTGTTTATACATACAAAATTTGTGTAATAAATAATTTAGTATAAATTTTACTTCAATCGAAATTTACTTTTGTTTTATATTTTGTGTCATTATTGATAAATTGGATGAACAGTGAAATTATCTTCACCTACTTAATTACTTATCTTTTTAAGCTTATTTATTAACCTTTAAGGTTTCAATATATTATTAATTTTACCTAATTGTAATTAAAATAATATTTTTCAGATGCGTCTTCATCCACCAGGTTCAGATGACAAAAAAAGTAGTACCAAATGGGAAAAAGCTTATAAAAAAGTCGTTAAAAAACGTAAAAGACAGCCCTAATAAGAATTTAAAATATTTCATTACAAGACCTTCATAATCACTCGAAGCATGATTTTAAAATTTTTCAAAAACGTAACTATCAAAAGCCCATAATTTATTCTTATTTAATAGTTAATTGAAAGTACAATAATTTATTATACAGATAAATATTTTTAAAACTATTTTAGTTAAATTTAAATTTATGTGTAAAGTTAATAAAATATATTCACTAATAAATATAATTATAGTAAAAATATTTGTAGTATGTTTAGTTTAATAATGAATTATGATATAATTAAAACTATTCTTCTTCTTTTTCCTTGCCATAATCCCAACTATTTGAGGTCGGCCACCTTTATCTAAAACTTCCCCTTAACACGATCATCTCCTACATCATCTACGTACAATCAGCCGTCCATGTATCACATTCAATAACATCTCTTTATCTCTTTCTTGGTCTTCCTCTACCTCTTCTTCCTTTAACATTCATTTCTATAACTGTTCTTACAGCTTCCGATTCTTCTTTCCTCATAACATGACCAAACCATCTAAGTCTATTTTCTCTCATCTTATCCACAATTTTCATTATCACAAAGTATGTTGTCAAGATGATTATTTATCATGGATTATTTGAGTAGGTAGGTGATCAACATTATAAAATAGAAAGTATATCACTACTCTGCTATTGTACATATTACATTTATATTTAATAGTTAGTAGTTATACCTACTAAATAATTATATGGTTAAACATGTTAAAATAATAATTGACAAAAACATTAACATTGTTTATTACTATTTTTTATATGAGTAAAACAAAATTTTGTTATATAATAATTTTATAATTTTGAACAAGTACATTAATTTGTTAAGACCGAGAAACAAATTTAACTATTTGGTTTTCAAATTAAATTAATAACACAAAAGAATACTTCAACAATATCACAGAAATAATATTAAAATATATTGTTTAAAACCGATGTTCAAATCCTTTAGCCATACCCGTCCATCTGTTTGGTACAGATAAAAAGTATAAATTCATAGCTGTTACAAATCTATTTTTATATTCTTCAGGAGAAATAATCGTTGGTAATTTTCCTTGACCACCTAAAAGTCCTGATTTTTTAACCATAGTCTCTAATTTTTTGTCCCACGTAAATGTTCGAATATAATCTAAACAATATTATAAATGACATTAAATAACTATAAAAATAGAATAAATTTATATCTAATAAATAATTTACCTATTATGCCTAAAACTAATTGTCCAGAATTATCATCAAGACCTACCAAAAGTGAATAATCCATTACCAGTTGTGAAGTAAGAAATTCTGCATCATCATTAATTGCTTGATTCAAAATAATCTTGGAATGTGGATAGACATACAATGGAGTTTCACATGACACTGTTATTAATTATTAAGTGTATCATTTAAGTGTTAAAACATTATCATTATTATTACAATAATTACTTTTAATTAGGTTCTCATCTAACAATACCACTTCTCCATCTTGAGAACTTGGATCTACTAATCTATTTCTAACAGAACCCTTCAAATCAAAAATATGAGAAATATTCTTATTGTAAAATAGATTTTCCATAACTAACAAATTTGAGTTGAAAGATGATCCTCTAACAGTATTTCGATATCTAACTTTATATACTCCGACAATCTTACATAGAAGTGTTGGTCGTGCTTTAGATTGACACGAATGAATATAATTAAAATACTGAGGAGCAAATTCCAAAAATGGTTGAATTTCCAATCTTGACATTTCTTTCAATACAAATCTATCATCTAACAAGTTTTAAATTTGAAATGCATGTTTTAATTTAATACAAAAGAATTTTACTACCTTTAGTTTTACAAAACTTTGAACCAGATTTTCCACCTCGAGCAGACCATGATATACATCTTGTTAAAGAACGAATATACATTTCTTCTCCAGACATAAAAAATGAATTTCTTAATTTAGCAAATTGCTTAGCAAAATAAACTTTAACAAAAAAGTTTGTGGTAGAATCTGAGAAACTTATCTGTAAATTAAATTGTATATTTAGAATATATTAAAGCATATAAAATAAAAAAAATTATGAAAATATTAATTATAAATAAAATTATACTAAGATTGATATTACTTTACTTTGTTCAAATGAAAACTTAAAAGCATATTACATATAAAATGTATTAAATAAAAAAAGAGAATACCTCAAAATGGTGTTTTGAATTTAATTTATCACTAATTTCTGCTTGATCATTATCTGGTTCTATTTGTTCATCATTGGATCTAAATATAAGGAAAATTAAATTTATTACTTTGTATTTAAATATATAAAGTTAATAATTAATAAATAAAATAAAAATTTAATTTAGTTTAAAATAAATAATAAAATATTTTACTTTGAAAATGTGTATTACGTTAATGTTCATAAAATATTAGTAGGGTAACTTTAGCAAAAATAATTGTTTTAAAATATTTTATGAGATATAATAATAAATAAACTTACATATTTAGTTCAGTATTTGATAAACTATTTTGATAAAGAGTTGAACCTAAAGTAAAAGCAATAATAGAGCTTGGTTCTTTCTCATAGATGGAAATAGGAATTCGACAGTTTATATTTAAAACATGGTGTTCAGAAGATTCTATTGGATTCTAAATACAATAATTTTTACAATTATTCATTACTAATTAAAATAGATATTTTTAAAAATCTTACTGGTATAACTGTAGGAGGTGCTGATGATGGTAAAAATTGAGATAAAATGGTTTTTACACTTTTTTTATCTGATTGAGACATGGATGATTGAGACTTTGGTTCATTTTGTATACTGTTGTCACCTATTATAAATTTTTTTTTTTATTTTTATTATACAGTTATAAAAGGAAATATATACTAACAATCATCTACAGCGTCACTATCACTATCTGTAGTTATATCACTCTGTGATTGTAGAGCATTTAAGTGATATTTATCATTAAAAATTAAGTCTGAATCATTAAAATGATCATAATCATGCTCTGTAGCTATTTCTATTGCTAATAATTGGCGACTGGAGTCGGATGTAATTTCATGTTCTTCAATATTTGTTTGAGTAGTAGTATATTCAAAGTTCATAACTTCTTCTATGATATCAGACATATTTGATGATTTAGTTTCACTTTTTTTTTGAGATTTGTCTTCTTTTTTGATAGCAACTTCAATTTTAAGAAGTCTAGAATTCCAATTAATAATAGCTTCACATACAGCTCTTTTTAATAATACAATGGAATCATCCAATCTCCAAACTGTACTTAATATAGTAGCTAATAATGTACAAAGTAATAAAAAAAATGATAAAAAAAAAAGAAAGCTCACCACATACTTTAATTAGATTTTCAATATTTTATTGATTATGAATAATTTTAATAAATAATTTGTTGATAAAAGTATATACCATAGGTTGTATCTTGATCAGTTAATGATGGTGAAGTGATTTTTAGTTGAATATCGTCAACTCTTTGCTTGAATGAAGCTTGATCTTTTTGTAATAGTACTTTTAGGGGGGAAAAATTAGCTAAAATAATAAAATGTTATAGGCTATAATAAGTGAAATTGAAGTTAAATTTTTTATGTACCAGTATTTTCAGTAGAAAAATAACATATTTTAACCATAATTGCACTGAATATTTCATGTCCCATCATTGCCCACTGTTTAACTTCTTCTAATTTATCAGGACGATAACTTGAAACTTTCATGGGTACTATTTTTAATTTTAGGCTAGGTAGCTTAATTTCCCATAAATTTATATCGGAATATCTAATTATTTAATACAATTATTATTAATGTATAGATTAAAATTATTATAATAAAAAATAATAAGTATAAGTATTTACTCAAAAGAAGCAATCGTTTTATTATAAACAAAAAATTGAATATAATCTCTATTAAGACAATGAGAACAATCAGGTAATGCTCGACATAAACATGGTTGAAAGTGAAACTTTAATTCTAAATATTTTCCAAATGACATTGACCAAGTGTCATTAGAAATAGGCACAACTGGAGAAATCTGAAATTAAACAATCACTTTAAATTTCATAATGAACTAATATTACAATATGATTAAAAATATTAATAAAGTTACCAAAGAGCATTTCTTACAAAATGACCAAGTGTAAATCAAATTTTCATTATATGGTGGTTCAATCAATCGACTATTAGTATTGGATAAAATTAACCTTAAACAACCTCTATCATGTATAAATCGACGTTCATGCCTAAGCATCAGACTATCACATGTTTCAGAAGGACATTCATATGTATCACGAAAACAATATCTTTGTAAAAATTTTCCTAAACATATATCATTGACACCATAAAATTCCATAAACACAAATCTAAAAAAAGTTATATTTATACATCTATTTCACATCAAATATTAAAATTTTCATAAAAAAATTATACAAACCTAGGTTCTACACAAAAAGATGGAGCGTTATTAGATTCTTGGCAAAAACTATAAAACATCATTGGTAGACGTTGATGATTCATAAAATCAAACACATCAATTAGCTTATCATTTTTTTTATTCATTTTTTTTGATTCATTCAAACAGTTTTTTGTAGAGTCACCATGTATTCTACCACCTTGGGCTCTAAATAATGCTAACATACTTTGTACTTTATCATTATTTATATCTTCGGTAAGTTTAGACGTGATGAACAAATGTTTAGGTTTCAACTGTAAAATCATATATTGAAAATTATTAATTTTTAAGTATTCAAAATATCTAATATGATAAGTAAAATGCAATATTACACTTATTTCTGATTCTTCTTTACATTGTTTATCATGTCTACTTGATTTTTTCATATTGTTTAACATTTTCGAAACATAAATTTGATTAGAAAAATATTTTCGTAATTTACATTTTTTTCCAACTTCAGATTCCAAAAATGGTACTGTAAACTAAAGTTTTAATGATCAAATATTTAATAAAAGTTGTCAATTTTTAAGAGATGAAATATGGAATAAAAAATACATTGTTTATTAACTATTAGTTAGTTTACTCTGTTAAGTACTTACGTTTACTAATGGAGATAATGAAAGAATAGTATTTTCCAAAATATGATTAAATTTATTAATTACATTTTCTTCAGGATTTGCTGACATGAGTGAATTTGTAAAGAAATTAGGATCATCATTAACTAATTTTTCATTATTAAGTTTGAAAACATTTGATTTAATTGTATTTCTCTCAGTAATTTGAGGAGTACCAAATTGGTCCATTATATACGATTTTTCTAATTTCCAATTGTAAATCATTAAAATTAATTGTTTTAGAATGATTTTTAGTTTTTTTAAACATTTTATAGAGCTTCCTCTGAGTAAAACTGAACACCCTTGTTCGGGGACAGGGCATCCTTCAAAAAACATAAGTGATTTTTTTCCAAATTGTTCCACATAAAATTGTTGACATGTTCCAAGTACAGGTTTTCCCATATGAGCATCAACTGAAGTTAATATTTCAGCACCTGTACATCTTGCTAATCGTTCTAATATAGATGTTTTGACATTTAACACAAGAGTAACTCCCATTTGGTTAAAAAGTTCTTGGGCAATCCGAGAAACACTTTTTTGTACTAACACTAAATCAGGTTTCATTGACACAATGCGACAAACAATGTTTTTAAAGTAATCTTGTTCCTGAAATTATAATATTTAATTTTTATTTATAATTAAATTAGATAAACAAGTGGAGGTCACAGTGTTGGGATAACCAATTTTCAAAAAAGTTATATGAATTTTATCTTAATTGATTATATAGTTACATTTACTTTGAATTTTTTACCAATGCCTCCTAAACAGGGAAAAATGACTTTGTTGAACTACCTTAAATACCATTTTTTATCATCCCATAATCGCAGAAATCTATTGATCAGTTAATAATGCATATACTTCTAGTATTCATAGTACGTAGGTCAAATCCTAAGAAGCGGGTTGACTTTTTAAATTTTTTTAAAAGAATTTATGTAATTTTACGATAAAATTATACTTTATTTTTAACATGACATTTAATTATTTTTCCTAATATTTATATAAAATTGTCAATTTTACCAATATTTATTTGTACAATCAATCAACACAAAAAAATATATAAACAGAATCATAATCACTGAAAATTATTTTTTTAACTGTGAAGTTCGAATTTTAATAGAAAAAATAATTTATATTAATAACAATGTTTTATTAATTAATTTTTAAAAAATTTTTGAAAAAATTCAAAAAGTCAACCCGTCTTGAGGTAACTTTTCCCCTTTTAGGTGGGGCATTGACAAAAAATTCGAAGTAAGTGCAACTGTACATTTAATTTAGATTAAATTCATTTTTAAAAATCGATGATCCCATCACTGTGATCTTCCCTTATAAAATAAATAATAATTAAAGAGTAAAAAATTGATACACGAATAACAAATTAAAAGATTTCGACGAAATGACATAAATAACATATAAATCCAGTTTCATACAAAAAGAAAGTTGATTTACAAACGTCAATGTTTATCATTCATCAAAGCTATATTTATAATCAAATAATGGTCTAATGATATTAGAAGTACTTAATATGCACCATTTGCAAATTTCTTAAATTTTTATCACCAAACTATTCTGCAAAACGCTTCAACTTATTAGAAAACACTTGTTTAAATTGAATATTTTAAGTTATTAGAAAAGATATATTACTTTTAAAAATAATTAACAAAAATATGAGTAGCATTACTAAATTCATTGAATTGGTAAATGAAAAAAAAAATGAAATAACTCATAACTTTAATTCAAAATATTATGTGCCCAAAGATGTTATTATTTCAAAGTATATACAAATATTTTTGTAGTTTTGGATTGATACATAGTGGTTCTATTTCAAGAAAATAAAACTTACTTGCATTAAGACAGGTTCTAAAGACAATAATTTCCCTTCAACTCGTTGATATATAATTGAACATTGTAAAAGTAATATTTTTGGATTAGATATTTTAGATGCCATTGCTTTATTTGATATATTTTTTGAACATACAATACCACTAACTATACAGCTATCATTTCTTTCTCCTCCTTCCAATTTTTTTACTTGCACATAACTTATAAATTATAAGTATAATATTAATTAAAGACATCAAACAGTTAAATATAAATTATATTACTCGCAAATATTCATATTTTCTGTATCAGTAGATAAATCAGGGCATACTTCATTGACAACTAAGTTTGCTAAAGGTAACAAAGTATCAATCCAATTTTCAGAAAGTCCAGTTTTTGTTAAGGACTGTTTAACAAATTTTGTTTTATGGTTTTCAAAAATACACCTGAAGTTATTAGTAATAATAATGTATTTAAGATAAGTAACTTCAAGGGTTAAAATTATGGGAAAAGATATTTTAATAAGAAAAGTACATACTTTAAATCATCAAAAATTTTTTTTTCATTATTTTCATTGCATAATTTTTTTGGGGGATTCCAATTTTTCATAGGTCCAAAATTTGTTACATTATATTTTTTCGAAATAATAATCAGAAGTTTGTACAAAAGTGTATCAATAGGACGAGGTTCAGTAGCTAAGCCATATAAAAAATTAAATAGTTTGTTAATATATTAAGATGATTTCTTAACATTTATTATGCATTACTAAAATTTAGTTTCATTTTTTGGGAATTTGGTTTTGATATTTGAACAGTATTATTTTGAAGATCTAAATCTAATTTGAAACTTCCATTTGAAATATTTGAATTTTGTTTTTCTAATAAAAATTAATATATATATTAATAATATGAAGTAAAACAAAGAGTTGCACTTAAAATATCTACCATAAATTTTTGGAGTTGAGTTGGTGATTTTTGTACTAGATTTGTTTGGCAGAACAGAACAAAATCTATATAGAGAATTTCCATCAAGAAAATCTCCTTGATTTTCCATTACATCCTCTATAAATCCAGCATCTAAAAGTACTTGACCAATAGCTGCACCATGCATTCTAAATATTCACAAAATTATTTATAACTGAAAACATTTTTGATAAAATCGTTTACAAATTTTACCGGCTAGTAACTTTTCCACAATTTAATAACCAATCAATTAAGTTATGTCCAAGAAAACATGAATGATAGTTTCTTAGACGATATCTATGTGTTTTAAGATTTAATCCACTATTCATTTTAGTCATTTCTTCAAACAAACTATTTAAATTACTCATTGTATTTGGGTCATCAGAAGAAGAAATTGGTGTTAAGCTATTTAAAGTATTTGATCTGAAAAAAAAAAAAAGTACATGAGTATTTAATAATTTTGAAATAAATTATTTTAATTACTTTGATAATGCAAAATTTTCTTCTTGATAACCAACAGATATTTTTCTACTGGGAGTACTCAAGGATCTTATATTATTCTCTGTATATTTTACACTTGAATTTGAATTATTTGTCATTTCAGTACAGCTAAATTTTGCTTGTAAATCATTTTTTAATGATATCAAGTCTGGCGAAAGAACTACATTATTGGATGCAGATTGTAAATATGATAATACAACTTTGCAGCAATATGAACAAACTCTAAGATCACCTGCAATAGTAAAAATATGATTAAGTTATATATCACAAAAATATAATATTTTCTAACCAGAATATCCCATTATTTTTCCAGGTATTTCTTGGTAACAGCATTTTGAACAAAAAATTTGACCACAAACACGACAATGATGACGACGACGAAATGTAGTAAATTTCTCACAACAATCATAACATTCTTTGCTGACAGAATCAGGCATCCAATATTGTTTTAAATCAGCATTTTTAAATGATGGATTTTCCTAAAAATGATTTACAGTTATTAATAATAGAAATAAAGATTAAAAAAATTAAAATAATTGTCATTAAGATTTCAAAGATAACTTACACCAGAATAAATTGGTAATAAATTACCAACTCTTTTTAACAGATTTGGTAAATTCCTAGCATCTACAATCATTAGAGATTGTGTTACTTCTTTTTCAGCGTTTTCCTATTAAAATCAAAATCATGTTTTTAATAAATCATTTTTTTAAATATGAAATTGTTATATATACATGATTGTTAGCTAAGTTGTCTGCACTACAAATTTTGTTTTCTTCATTTTCTGCTGAACTTGTTTTGAAATTAAACATTTTTGCAAAAAATGAAGTAACTGTAGATTGTTCATCTTCAGGACATAATGGAGTGAACTCCGTAAGCTCAGAAGTTGTATGTAAATTTGTCATAATTTGTAGAAAATAAAAATTAAAATAGTCGAGGAACAATTTTTTTTAAAAAGTATATAAAATTCACACACTAATATTTTCTATAGAGAAAAAATAGCTATATATAATTGTTAAAAATCATACTTTAAATTATCATTGAGTCATATAAAAACAAAAAAAAGTAAGGTATAAAATTTCATTATTGAATTAAATCTTTGAAAGTGTAATGCCATTTAGACTTGTATAAAGGTTTCACATTTAACCAATTCCCACTTCATTCAGATCAGAAAAATTTACTAGGTCAATAATACTGATAACATTTTTTTATCTCTTAACAATATAAACCACTATCAATAAGAAAGTATTAAGCATGTTGATTTAAAAAAAAAACGTGGTGAACAACATTTAAACAACTAAATTATTATTTGTAGGGTACTGTTTTTTTAATAAGTTTAATTATAATGGATATATTTGAAATTATTATTGGAAGTTACGAATCGTTTGTAATTGGAGTAAAATTTCGTTTAATAAATGAGGTAATTTTTTATAGAATCTATTTGAGGTACTTGTTAATTTTTCATACTTATTTAAATCAGAAATGCAAGGAAGTCGAACTCGTTCAATCATTTAATGATCATGTTCATCAAGCAAGTATTAGAGCTGTTGCATGTTCATCAAAATATATGGTGTCTAGTAGTACAGATGAGACTGTTGAAGTTTATAATATGGTTAAACGTTGTCATATACACACTATACTGCAGCATAGTGGTACAGTAACATCATTGAGTTTCACTCCTGACGAGTCACATTTGATAAGCACCAGTGAAGATGGTTCCATTGCTATTTATGAAACTGGATCTTGGAAATTAAAAAAACTTTGGGATAAAGCTCATAAAGGATCAGGTATTTATAGGATTAGAAATAGTTTTATTCTTCACATTTTATGATAACTTATTAAATTTTAATTTTTAGGAGTATCTTGTCTAGCAGTTCATCCTAGTGGAAAATTAGCTCTTTCTGTTGGAAAAGATAAAACATTAAGAACGTGGAATTTAGTTAAAGGTAGACCAGCTTATACCACAAATCACTCAAGGTAATATTTTAAATTGTGGAGAAACTGAAAAATATTTCTTCTGGGAATTAATATTAATAATTATTTATCTAGTTTGGGTGCTTATTATTTTTTTGAAAAAATTATTTGGTCACCAATTGGACAATATTATGCATTACCTCTTAATACTAAACTTATTATATACAGTGTAGAAACAGCTGGAATTATATTTAATATAGAATGTGATCAAAAAATACATGGAACTATATTTTTAAGCGTAAGTATTTTTTAAGACTTATTTTTATATTTTTACACAGTATAATATAGTTTTACAGGTAAACAATTTAATTTTTTTTAAAGGAAAATTTAGTTTGTTTTGGTACTGAAAATGGATTTTTAAAATGTTACGATATAATTAAAAAAGAAAAAATATGGGATATGAAAATTGGAGACATTAGAGTGAAATGTTTAAGCAAAGTTGATGAATGGTTCATAACTGCTCTCAGTGATGGTCATATAACTGTATGGGAACTAAAACCTAATAAAAAACCAGTAGAAAGATGTTCCATATTTTTGGATTGTCGTGTTACCTGTATGGCTTATAGTACATCTCATAGGTTTGTCTTCATTTATTATTTACTGTAAATATTTTTTAATGATAATTTAAAACGTTCTTTTGTTTTCAATAGTAAACAAGATATTAAAAATGAGTCTGAAGAAGAAT
This sequence comes from Daktulosphaira vitifoliae, assembly GCF_025091365.1. Classification (NCBI taxonomy): domain Eukaryota; kingdom Metazoa; phylum Arthropoda; class Insecta; order Hemiptera; family Phylloxeridae; genus Daktulosphaira; species Daktulosphaira vitifoliae. The sequence goes on from NW_026099575.1 coordinate 4,926,852, forward strand.
GTGAAGGGAAAGATGAAATATTAGAATCTAAAATAATTGTTAATTTGAATAGTGAAACTCCTAAATCTAAATTAAAAAGAAAAATTCAGTCTAATAGTAGCAAAAAGAAAATGATGAAATCTAGTTTAAAAAGAACATATATAAGTCAAAGTTGGAATGTAAGCGATGACAATTAGATAAAATAAAAAACTTTTTTATAATTTTGTGTTTTTTATAGTAAGACTCAAATTTAAGATTTTTTTATATGTGTATAGAGCTGTCATTATTATTAAACTGTTCTATAAAATCTCAATACTTTTTTTTAATAGATCATTTTCACTTAAACCATTACCACAATATGGACAACGTCCTGAATTTTCTATTGAATCACATAGCACTAAGTCTATTAATCTTTTACCAAATCTTAAAGCATTTAATCTTTCAGTAGTTGATGTATACGAATTAGTAAAACAGCTAACAACATACACATTCGATCCAATGCCATACCAGGTGCAATAATCTCTTTAGATTCTTGTTTAGGAGAACAGGACTCTTCGTGAGTAATTATTTGAGTTTTAGTTTTAAAGTACGAATTACATTTTATACATAAATATGGTTTGTCAGTTTTATGTATAGTCAACATATGTTTTTTTAAATGTGGTAGTTGTGTAGAGGCTGTATTTGTACACACTAAATATTTGAATGTTCTTTTTTATATGCGTATAGAGAATAATATTATATATCAAAAATATATTTTTTTAAACACTAAAATAAATTATTTTAAAACAAATTATATATAACTTATAGTTTATTTATAAATTGACATCCAAGTACATTTTAATTGAAAACCCAAAAATTTTTATGAACATGAAATTTTAATACAAAATACAAGTGATAGTGTTAAATCTTATGTTTAAACTTTTAATTAAAATAGGGTCACAAAAAATGTAATCCCAATCATGAATATTTTGATTATAAATCTAAATATTACACACTTTTCAACACTACAAGGTAACCCAAATAAAAAAAAATATATTTAACAATTAAAGATAATTTATTAAAAAATTTCAATTCACTAATTTCACACATCATATACAATATGAATGATATAAATAACTTAATATAATATAAATCATGGTTGGTTAAAAAATAAACAAAACAATGAACACAACAGAATACATAATCTAGCTAAGACCTAATTAACAAACTATTTATACATAAAATTAAAATTTACATCTAGTCAACACAATTAAAAAACTTAATTTTCAATTGAAATAGTCGATGTTGTTTTAAATAAGAATAAATATATTACAGAATTTGAGTATTGTAGATTATAAGTAAAATGAAATTGAATAAATAATTATAACATCTATTTGATGAATATGAAATTACTTTAAAAAGATTTATTTTATGACACTGTCATGTAGGTTTTTAGATAAGAATTAAGGTAAATTAAGATAAATTAGTGTTATATAATTTTCTTATTAAGTGATTCTTCTGGCATGACTAGAATATTATTCTTTGGTAATCCACATTAAGTCTTTGGTTTAAAATGAAACTTTTCTTTTTAAATATATATACTGAGTGAGATAAAAATATAACTGACAACTCTAATAATTTTTGATACAATTAACATATTGGTATTACTTTTTTTTTAATTTATGCATTCTTAGACTACATTGAAATTATATTTAATATTATTTTATTTCAATATTAAAAAAAGTTTTTTTTTTAATTTAAAATAGCTAATTTAGCACTTTTCTTACATGATTAATGAATCAATAAAAATTTAAAGACAAATACTTAATGAGTTACAGATCTATTACTACAATAGAGTGGGTATTTAGTGTAGATGGAGTATGCTTTATAAATATACAATATTTAGTAAGTAAGGAAACAAGTCAATTGTTACAAACAAAGAGAACAATAGAAACCCATTTCCTTAATTACTGAACACTCTATTTACTAGTGCTGTATCCACATATGCTATATACCCACTCTAAGTTAAAAATGATTGTAACTCTACTTGTCCCAAAATTTTTATTGATCTATTCACATTTTTTGTAATAAAAGGTTTAAAAATAGCCGTTTTTAATTAATAACTTCTTTTAATTTATTTGATTATTAAAAATAAATTATGAAAAAATTTAATTTTTTTTTGTTGTGTATTTAAAAATACATAGTTTAAGATAAAAAATTGTTAAAAAAAGAAAATTTACAGAGAAATAAATTTTCTGTCAAAAGTTATAAGAGTTATCATTTGTTCCACTCTGTATATACAAAAGAGTTGCAAAGATATGACAAATCCCATAACTTAAGATCTAGTTATAATTACATTTAATTAACATGTCATTACAATTTTTTTTAAATAATTTATACATTTTTAGACTATGTTCATAGTATATATTTTTGTTTTTTAAAATTTTGAAACATTAATAGTTTAGCCATTTTTTTACAAAAAAAATTTGATGTGCCGATAGTAATTGTAGGACAAATATTTTTCAAGTTACAAGTATTGCATATAGTGAATAAGAATTGAGAATGAAGAATGAGTTATAAATATACAGCGGTATGGGTTGCATTCATTAACATGTTATATCCATTATGTGTATTAAGATGCTAGTAACTTAATAAGTACTTTTTCGTCTTAAAATTGTTATTTATTTATAAAAATATTTTGTAAAAAAGATTTAAGAAATAACTATTTTAAAATTTTGAAAAAATAAATTTTTATATATTTATTTTACTATTAAAAACAAATTATAAAAAATATGTATTTAACATAGTTTAAAAATAATTTTTTTTTAAAAATTAAATGTATTAAAAGTTATTGGATTTTGTCATTTTTTTAAGACTCACTTGTATATATAAGAGATTAAAATAATATTAACAACTTTACTTTGGCATCCAATTTGTTAACATAACACCTAAAAAAACAATTAATTTAACCTCAACATACAATTCAACTAGATATTCAAAAAAAATTTATCAATAAAGTAAAAAATATAATTTGGTTGTAGCATAAAGCAAATCAAAATATAAATACTTGTGAAACCATCACCAAATTTAATTTTATAGTAGAGCTTAATACGTAGTCTTTTCATTACAGTGATAGTTAAAAAGCAATATAATTTTTTTAAAAATAAAATATTTTTAAAATTGTTTTTAATTCAACTTATATATGCATTAGTTCTTTAATGTAAAATTATATTTATTTACAATTTATAAGATACTTTATACAATTTATAAGAACTCAACCTCCACCACTTTAACAACTTATAAACATATTGTGTTGCAAGTGCATAATAGCTGCGGAAGAAATGGAGACTATTTTAATAGCATAATTACTATAACAATTCATTGTCATATCATTACTACATAGTGCCACAATAAAGTGTAAAATAAAATAATTTTTTTTAGAGTTAAATTTAAAATTTATAATAATTAGGCCTTGGAAAATATGTTTATAAGGCAAATATAATTTAATTAAAGACAGATTATAGAAAAGGCTTAAAATAATAACCTGATTGTGGCAGATTCTTTTAAATATTATATAATACAGAAAAGCTTTTTAAGTAATAGCATGCTATACAATATAACTAAGAAAGTCACGACGACGTTAGTTCCTCTAAAATTTCTTCAGTAGTGCGTCGTTCACTTTTAAACCGATCCATATATATTTTAGGAACTGTCCATTCCAATAAAATCTCAATATTTTTTTTTAATAGATCATTTTCACTTAGACCATTACCACGATATGGACAACGTCCTGAATTTTCTATAGAATCACATAGCACTAAGTCTATTAATCTTTTACCAAATCCTAGAGCATTTAATCTTTCAGTAGTTGATATACGAATTAGTAAAACAGCTAACAACATACGCATTCGATCCAATGCCATGCCAGGAGCAATAATCTCTTTAGATTCTTGTTTAGGAGAACAGGACTCTTCGTGAGTAATTATTTGAGTTTTAGTTTTAAAGTACGAATTACATTTTATACATAAATATGGTTTGTCAGTTTTGTGTATAGTCAACATATGTTTTTTTAAATGTGGTAGTTGTGTAAAGGCTGTATTTGTACAAACTAAACATTTGAATGGCTTTTCACCAGTATGTCTACGCACATGCATTTTCATGGCTGTAGAATGTGCAAAAGATACTTTACAAACTGGACATGGATATGGTTTTTCTCCACTATGTCTTCTCTCATGAACAGTAAGTTGTGATCGCTGAACAAAACGTGCATCACAACTTTTGCATTCATAAGGTTTTTCATGTCTATGCGTTCTTAAGTGTTGTATCATATGACCTTTAAATTGTTTATGACAAATTTTACAAGTAAATGCTCTAATATTGTTATGATAACTTGATAAATGTTTTGTTAAACCATCTCTACGTAAAAATGATTTCCCACAAACTTCACATACAAAATCATTTTGACCCATATGTCTTTTCATATGGCCCCGTAAAACTGATCTACAGGCAAACAATTGATGACATATGGCACATTCTAATGTATATTGCTTATTATGTGAACGAGCATGTTGCCATAACTGACTAGCTCGAGTGAATGTTTTCAAACATTTATCACATCTAGAAAATGTATAGATAAATAATAACAATTATATAAAAAGTAAGTTGAAATTAATTTTGTTATAAAAATATTTATAAAATTAGCTTCAGATTTAAGTACTATAGATTATTGTATAATTTTTTATAATTGCTCCACCTGTATATATAATATATTTTAATAAATATATAATGAATTTTTCCTTATTAAACATTAAAATCAAAATTTATTAAAGAAAATTAAATTTTAAATAATGAAATGTTCAGTTTTATAGTAGTTAAAATTAAACATAAGTTTAAAAAAAAAAAAAAAATTGAGTTATTACTGATCTTTATTAAGGCATTTAATATACTCAAACGCCAAATATAAATCTTGAATTATAAATGATTGGGTATGAGTAAGGAGCAATAGAATTATCAAGCTACACTTAAATATGATATTGATTAAAGTTAGAAGATTTAATATACCTGTGAGGAAAGTAGCCTGTATGGATGCGCACATGTTCAATCAGACGTTCTTTAATTGGAAATTTTTTGTCACAGTGACCACATGTAAAATCTTCATCCCTTCCACAGTTATGAATACATAACTTATGATTTCTCAAAGTATTTTGATGAGTAAATCTGTTACCACACAAATCGCATTCATATGGTCTTTCACCAGTATGCACTCTATAATGCTTTTTTAATACATTTGGGAAAGGGAATACTTTATAACAAAACTTGCATTGATGCTGTCTTGGGCTTTTTCTTATCACTGTTTTGTTTTTCTTTACTACCCCCATAACTAACGTCGTTAATGAGCAAATATACCTAACCTTCACATATGTTACTATTTATCATGCATAGTTTTTCTTTAATATTAAGGTTACAATTAGTTTTAAATAATTTGTTATTATATCAGAACAATTTTATAAATATATATATATATATATATAGTTTAACAAGATTGTATCCCCGACACCAAAAGTGAAGCATTGATCTATTTGTGTCATATGTTATAGTACTACAATATTACACCATACATGAAAGTGTTTGAAAATTGGCGGCACTCAACAGTTCAATGATTGACTTCATGACTAGACTTGAACAATAACTTCTTAAATATAATCATTAAAATAGAATTAATTACAATATATTCATATGAAAAATGTATATATCTTTATGTATATATTAGTCTTACATATTATATTTAATATAGAACATNTTGTATCCCCGACACCAAAAGTGAAGCATTGATCTATTTGTGTCATATGTTATAGTACTACAATATTACACCATACATGAAAGTGTTTGAAAATTGGCGGCACTCAACAGTTCAATGATTGACTTCATGACTAGACTTGAACAATAACTTCTTAAATATAATCATTAAAATAGAATTAATTACAATATATTCATATGAAAAATGTATATATCTTTATGTATATATTAGTCTTACATATTATATTTAATATAGAACATATAAATATTAACATAAAACATAATTTGCTTTACCTAAATTATAAATGCGCATAAATTGGTATACAGCATGATAAATTATGCTAGTCAGCTATTTGATTAGTAACCCAAATTCAAAAATTAAATTAATAAGGCCAATGAGTTCATTTGTTGACATATCTTAGCTTTAATCGATAAAGCCTACTATTAATCAGCATATATTTAATTTAAAATAAGATCTACGGTTTATTAATAAAATTAAATATTTTTAAATAAACCATAAAATATAGATAATTTTTTATTCAATAGTTAAAATGTGTTATTTATCGATGATAATACAATAAATTAATTAAATTTCATTACGTCTTGAAATTTGAATTAATAATTATTAATTTAATCATATATTATGTCTAGGTAGAATAAAATTCTACTTCATTTATTATTTCACTACATTTTGAATATAAAATAATATAGATAACTAACCAAATTTTGGAAATATGAAATTATAATAGTAAAAAATTTTATTTAAGGTAATAAATGTTTAAATTTAGCAAATATATCTTAAATAAAAAAAATATGAAATTAAATTATTTTTATAAAAGTAACATTTTCAACTAAAATTTAAGTTACTTAATTTTTTGTTTTTGAATATTTATCAATTTCAAAATTTATTCATTTTTTACCAATGAAAATTTGTATTAATATAAATCATGATAATTATTTAATGAATAATTATAATTAAATGAAGATCATTTTTTAATACATTGATAGTAAAAACTTACTGTGAAAGTAATCTCCAATTGAAGTACTTTTAACCACCAATTATAATGTTATTTAAATATATAAAACTTTATGAAAATAATACTATTATAAAGTGGATAGATACTAAAGTAAACACGTAATAGGAAACTAAAAAACGCATGCATATGAAAAATTACATTAAAACCTATTCATATTGGTTAAATTTTACAATAGGTAATTTAATTGATAATAAATTAATTCATTATGAGTAGAGTATAATAACAAAACATAAGGAATTTGATAATGTAAGCAGTGCTACCAATATTTTTTATCGATTTATGTTTTAAGGCCAAAAAGGATTGTTTTTATAGTTATAGTACTAGTATGTAGTATATCTAGTATCTAGTATCTAGTATCTAGTATATCTAGTATCTAGTATCTATTATCTAGTGTTTAGTCTCTAGCTATATACTAAAATAGCTTTACCTGGAACAGGTTTTACGTTTTTTCTGCTTTAAAATTCCGATTTATTTGT